>NC_142515.1:123517307-123671538 GCF_057876585.1 Rhinolophus sinicus
TCGGTTTCTTCAAAACCAATAATGGCACCAGAGAGAACCAGGAAGCGTTTTGGGACACTATAGCTGTACAAAGATCTGAAAGATTACAGGGGTCAAATGCATACCGTGTTTCCTCAAAAATAAGACCTAGTCGGACCACCAGCTCTAATGCGTCTTTGGAGCAAAAATTAATAGAAGACAGATATTATATTATATTATGTTATATTATATTACATTACATTACATTACATTATATTATATTATATTATAAAGACCCAGTCTTATATTATAGTAAAATAAGATCGGGTCTTATATTAATTTTTGCTCCAAAAGACGCATTAGAGCTAAATGTTCTAATGGTCTAGCTAGGTCTTATTTTCAGGAAAACAAGGTATTTATTTTTTAAAAAATTAAAATTTATTGTGGTGACAATTGTTAGTAAAGTTACATAGATTTCAGGTGTATAATTCTGTAATACATCATCTATATATCACATTGTGTGTTCACCACCCAGAGTCAGTTCTCTTTCCATCACCATATATTTGGTGGTAGATGAGCACATTTTTTTTTTTTTTTACACATAATTGTGATTTCCAAAAAGAGAAGATCCTGTGTTAAATGGTGCAAATTAAATTACTGTGCCATTACTTAAGAGATACAGCATAAAAAGGGTTCAAACATAATACAGGTGAAAAACAGAAATAATTTGCCTTGAAATCAGCTGGCCCTTTCATTTACCTCTAAGATAGAAAAAAGCTGACCAGATAAACCTATAGACTCAAGTATTACAAAGGAAAGCAACAGTAGAGGGAATATTCACAGAAAATAATCAAAGCAAGGTGGTTCATATTGAATTTCCACAGCTTGGCTGATGTCATTCACATGGAACTCTCTTTTACTGGAGGACAGAAGGAGAACCTCTGTCTACCTGAAAGTTTTTCCTACCACACCTTTATTTATGCATTTCCTCTTACCCAGAATGCTTTAGTCTTCTGACATAAAACTGTTCGGTGTTGCCTTATATTTATTTTTTTTTCCGCCTACCTACTTCTTACTTATATTTCAAGGCCTATTTGAAGACTAAAGGTTTCCTTTAAGTCCTCCAGTATTGTCACAATCTAATTACATCTATTTGTCCTGTCTGAATTTCGATAGGACATATATATGTTTATAATTTAACTACATAAGTAATGACGCATTTTCTTATATTTTAAATTGTTTAGAATAACTGTTTAAATATTTAAATTTGAGCAGGTCCTCTGTTGTAAACCACCCGTATTTTTTGATAAATGCTAAGAGTATTACCCAAATAAGTTTTTGAGAAATGTACATTTTTTTTATTTATTATTAGATAGTGTGACTACACGTGCTACCCATATCTAAGAGGTATGATAACATGTACTATTAAGGGCTTATACAAAATAATTTATGATAGCAAACAATATTTTTGTCGTTAATTTCCTAAAATGCAAGTACTGTTTTGGTAGGCAGAATAATAGCCCCCAAAAATGCCCAAATCCTAATCCTCAGAATTTGTCTGTATGTTTTTTCATCTGTCCACAATTCTGACACAACTTCCATTGTGTGGGTTCCCCCCACCCCCACGACAGTGATTCTTGGACACCATCTGGGTGCCCTACAATTCAACTCGATTCTGATACTATCTATTTGGAGATAGTGTCAGATCCCACAAATTAAGGGCTTAGTCTTTCAAATCTGGTTTCCCCCATTTTAGATGTAAATCTTAAATCCAGGTTGTACCTGTGCCTCTGACCCAAGGGCTATAGATCAGAGGTTCCAAAGATCTACTCACTGGGTTCTATTAATTTGCTAGAGCAGCTCACAGAACTCAGAGAAACATGTTGTTTGCTAGATTATCAGTTTATTATATAAAGGGACATAAAACTTAAGAACAATCAGAGGGAAAAAAATCATAGGATAAGGTATCTGGGAAAGGGCACATGGGGCAGAAAGCTTTCAGAAACCTGGCCTTTGGGTTTTTATGGAGCTTTCATTACAGAGTATAACTAATTAAATCATTGGTCATTAGTAATTAAATTCAATCTCCCACTCCTCTCCCCTTTCCTCAGGTTCCTTGGGTGGGATTGAAATGTCCATGTTCTAATCACAAGGTTGGCTCTCCAGGCAACCAGCCACCATCCTTAGGTTGCCTAAGGACTTTCCAAAAGGCACCTTATTTACAACAAAAACAGGTGCCCTCACCCTGTCACTTAGAAAATTCCAAGAGTTTTAGGAACTTTGTGCCAGGAACAGGGATGAGGATCAAATATGTATTTATCATTAAAAATCACAACATGGCAATGCAAGAGAAAGGAGAGAGAGAGAGAGAGAGAGAGAGAGAGAGAGAGAGAGAGAGAGAGAGAGAGAGAGAGAGAGAGAGAAGTGATTTAGTTAAAAAACCTTGAGATGCAGATTGATTTAATCCTATATTATCTGGGTGGGCTGGATCTAATCCCATGGATCCGTAAAAACCTGAGAACCTTTCTTAACTGTGGCTAGAAGGAAACGATGGCCAGAGAGATGCAATGTTGCTGGTTTTGATAATGGAAGCAAGGGATACACCCAAGGAATGTGGGTGCCCACTAGCATCTGAAAAATACCGGAGAACAGTCTTTTTCCCTGGATTCTCCAAAAGAAACGCAGTCCAGTCCTCACTTTGACGTTAACCATTGAGATCCTCATCAGGCTTCTGAACTCAAAACTGTAAAATAAATTTGTGTTCATTTAAACCACTAAAATTATTGTAATTTATGAGGGCAGCAATACAAATTTAATACAACCACAACAATGATAAAAATGTTGCCACACCAAAGAATTTAAATACTGGGTGGTTTCTTTCATGTTATTATCTTTGATATCAAACCATTACTTCAATCCTTCTATGATACTTTCCGATGCAAAGTCTCATGATATTTTTATCATCTGCATATGGAGTAAACTCGGAAGTAGGTGTCAGATTTCGGAAAGCTTTTCCAAATTTTGCTTAAGGGACAGTAAATGCATGGCAATTAATTCCATGAATTTTGTTGGGCATGTTCATGAAATATGAAATATATCTTTATCTCTGCCTATCTACCCTCTCTCCATCCATCCATCTATCTATCTATCTATCTATCTATCTATCTATCTATCTATCTATCTATCTATCTATGTACCTATCTATTCATCTATTTATTATTTTCAGAACTGGACCAAACCACCAACATTCAAAGAAATCAGGAAGAAAGGGAATATCCTGTGTGGTAAGGAAACATGAAGTTGGACTTTGCTGATGACTATTTCCCTAACCAATATTGAGTACAAATCTAACCTTACCTCACCTAGCAACTATGAACTCTTTTACAATATAACACAACTTACTTCATCTCCCTCTCTTTTTTCCCCACAAAATAAGAGCCCCTCTCCTGTGGGGGTGGTGAGAACACACTATCTGGGCTTTTGCCCTAATCTCTAATCCTTTAATTACAATTACTTGATCCCTAATGAAGATTTTTTTGTTTTATTAATGCCTCTTAAATTTTTAGTTTGAAACTATTATTAGATATATCTATCTCTCTATCTATCATCTATCGATTTATATATACATTTCTATTAACAGGCCTGATGATATCTTGACACCTGTATAATTTTGAGGATATGAATTTACCCATCTTTTAAGTGAAACAAGTTTTACGTAAACTGTGAATCTTTCTAGTTCTGACACTCTCATTTGTTATCATTTACACCATTTTCTACAGGTATAGGTAGCCAAATCTTGATTTATTTTATTTACCTTATATCTTCTCTCTCTCCCTAGATTTCTCTTTTCTGAAATAGATCAATGCAATGTAATTTCTTATTTTCTCTGATAGAGTCACAGTCAAATATGATTAAACTCTAAAGTATACAAACCTGATGACATTTTTGTTCATAATCATGTCATCTCATTACTCTATTACAAATGTTGACTCTAACAAAGTAAAAATGACTAGGTAATTTTTTATCCCCATTGTTTCTGGTTTTACATTCTTTTGTATACCTCTCTTTCAAAATTCCCACAATTCTTCCATCTCTTGTCCCACCTATCTCTCTCCCTCTTCCTCTCTTTCTTTCTCTCATCTATCTATCTAATGCATGAGTTTCTTCTCATTTAAATTATATCAGATCATTATAGATAGAAAATTACAGAGGTGAAATAAATCATTTTTAAGCTTCTAAAGGAATGTTTGGAACTATCTTTCAATTTTCCATTAAATTTTGCCTATTTATTCTAAAAGATAAACTTGATATTTTTTCTTTGTACTGTTTTATGCAACATATTAATATATAAGTGCATTTATAGATACAGAAGATAAAAAATAAATGACAACAATATACTTAAAATATACAGAAAATATTCTTTAATTTTTTTAAATGATAAAATTATATTGTGTCATTTTATTTTATGTATATAATGTAAACTCACATTTTTTCAGTCATTAAATTGGTTCCAGGAAAAAGAAAAAAAAAAAATGTTTGTTTGGAGAGTGTCTCTTAGTGATTAGAAGCACAAACTTTAGATTCAGGGTTTTAGCTTAAAATCTTAGTTCTGACCCTGAGTTGCTCTTTGATCTAACAGAAGTCCTATGTGTTCTCTGTATAACTTGGCTTCTTATTGAGGTACTGAGAGAATTAAGTGAGTTAAACCACATTAAGTCTTCAGAACAATATAAAGACATTAAAAAACAAACAACAAAAAACCTTGAATGTGCTATTTTTAAATAGAAGACTAAAATAATGTGAAATAGCAGTTGAAATAGATATTTGATATACATAGTGATGAATTGATAAATGAATAAATAAGAATTTAAAAATAATGGTTTTCTATACTAGAGTAGCATATGAAACAACATGCTATGACATAATGCATGAATCTGCCTTAGAATCAAAATAAGTATTACTGTGCTATTTACCATCAATAAAGAAACACCACAAATTCCCTAGAAAGAATGAAAATTCAAAACCTATCCCGATAAAAATTGCTTTTATACTGATGCCATCTCTAGGGATATGTTTGGAATTGAAACTCTTGTTTTTGATTATCTTGACATTATCATTCATTGGAATGAACATGAGAAATTGCTCATCAAAGATATAAAATTTTTTAAAAGATTGGAATTTAAAATGCATTCCTGGAGCTTGTCTTAATATTGAAGCAATTTTATAGCCAGGGTTTGAATTTAAGTTCTCATAGATTTTAAATGAGAATTGTTTTCACACTGCTTACATGATAAGATTGGAGAGCTAAATGTATTTTTGTACTGATATTGAGACAGTGTGATATTCTGATTTTTCAAAAACAAATTATATATGTCCTGTCATATTTTTCTGATAAGCTTTATTTTAATTTTAATGATCAAGCTTATAAGAATTAGTAGAATTAAAGATAAAGCATATACACATTTGTTTTATTAAATCTTAGATTTTTAGAAAATGTTTACATATCTAGTTTCTCATTCATTCTCTTTTCTAATCTTATTTTCATTTCAAATAACTCAGTTTTGAAGGGCTGTATAAAATATCCATGGGAGATATACATTAAATCTAAGATGAGATTTAACATTAGTACAGTATTTATATATAGGTTATATTTAAAAGGAGCAAAACAATAGTAAAAAAATATAACTCAAATCTGTCTGTAGACATTAAAATGATGCTAAAGCAACACTTATTTATCCATTCTGTTCTTGAATATTAAGTGGCCTGTTTTAAAATACAAACACATTTGCATAATAGCATAATACATTTACAGAATGTATAAAACATTATACAATTACTAATATATTAAATGGATATATTTTATAAGACCACTTTCCTTTAAATTAGTGAGACTGAATTACAAAAAAAGACTATGGACTAGAATTAGAACTAGCTGTGAATATATTTCTTAGTTTTGTTTTATTCATATAGGTAAGAGTTTTACAGCAGACAATATAAGTTCATTGTGTATCTCTAAGAAAAGAGCTCGAGGCATTGATGACAAATGCCACCGACATAGACTCAAGGTTAACAATCATCAAGTCAACAAATATTTTTAAAATCCATGCCAGACCCACTTATTGCCATAGTTTTTATAAATGAAACTGACCCTCAAATGGAGGAGAAGGGAAATAAAGAAGAAAATATCAGTTCTCAAACATTTTATAATGAACACAAATAGAATGGAAAGGGTTAGAAGGGCTATTCACGGAAGTACTTGCCGGAAGAACCTCACACTGGGGGGAAAATAAAAGAACAAGGAAAATCAAGGACACAGGATTTATTTCGACAGGAACCCAGCAAGGGAGGGAGAAAAAGCTCAGAAAGGATGATGTGAACCAGTTTACAGAGACAGCATCAGAAAAGCGTGCTACGTTGCACCCAAAGTACATGGTACAACTGCACTCAGATTAGACAGGAAGCCATGAGGAGAAGGTTTAAAAAATGAATGTAAGAAATGGGAAATGGGAAAGTCAAATACAGAGGAAGTGCTCTTTTTAATGCATAAGGAAGAATGGTAATGCTTTGAGAGGAAGGTATTGGAAAGTATCTTCATTACTTTAGGGAAGATAAATATGTATCAGGACCAAAATTAAATGAATAATTTCAACATGTAATTTTATAATATCATTCTTAACATTGTTCTCCTAAAATTGTAAGTTATATGAAATTGCAACTATATAATAAAATAATCTCTTTTGATAAAATTCAAAGAGATTCTTGCATTTCATGTGCCAAATATAATAATGATTTGGTTTTGAAACTGTTAAAAGTACTCTCAAAAATCCTGGTACATACTTGTAAGCAATTAATTCAAATGCAGACCAATGCATTATTGTTATTGTGATTTAAATAAGTAGCATTGTCAATAAGTAGCATTACTTTAGATACTGTGATTTTTTTTTTCCAAAATAGTGAGCAACTCTTGGTAAATATTTTGAAAACAATTTTTATATTGCATGTGATTCTGCTAATGTCAGGGAATATTAAAACTGTCAAAATATGTTATGTCTGGACCTAGGAATAGTGTTAAATTTTAGGTTCTGATAATTTTCTCTAGACACAGGACAGTTCTTCATTAAGTAGGACTGTCCTTAACCCAGGACGTCTAGTATGTCAAGGAGAAACATCAACCAGAATGAATATCAGTTGGGCCTCTTCCATCATTAGGACAACAAAATACAAATTCACAAATTTCCAAATGCTCAACAGGACATGGGGACTCCCTATCTCTCCCACCTCCACACAGATACTGAGATTCAGTCTTTAGGGTATTGCAGGACAATTTTCAAGAGGCTAGAGTACTGTGATTTCACAACCATCATATTTAATCCTCTCTCCTCAAACTCATGTTCAATCATTTAGAAAATTATTTTAGATGTGTATTGGAAATAAGACCTCATTTCAAGCAATTTTTAATCATCACCACCAAACTAAGATCTTCCCACCGAGGCTACCAAAATAACTACTGATTCCTTGCTTCTAGTTTTGTCTATTTCACCGTTGGATCCGCAAATCAATTATCCAAAAAGCAAGAGAAACTTTTTTTTTTAAACTATTCTAAATTATTGCAAGTCAATTCTCCGCTCTCATCCTTTGAATGTCTTTATTTCTACTTGGAATAAAGGTAAAGTTATCATTAGTTTTTTTGCCTGGATGTTGCTACAAGACCTAGCCTGTGTCTACTTCTGTCTAACCGGGTATCCTACCACTCTTCCACTTTTCAGCCGCAACCAAGCTGTCCTTCAAATTCTCCGTGGAAACATGAGGCTCAGGAATCCCGGGCTGTGCCCTCTGCCCTTCCTCCCTAGCTTTATGGAATGTGTTTCCCTAAGTTATGCACATGGGTACATCACGTGTTTGTTTCAAGTCAGGTCAAATAATTCGTATCTAAACGAGCAGATCCATGGAGCATGATTTTCCTTCACAGAACCTATTAATAACTGACATTATATCATATGTTCATTTATTATATTGTGTTTATTCATGTTATAGTATGTTTTCTTCTCTTAAAAAGCAGAAAATTGGTCTTATTATATATATATATATATATATATATATATATATATATATTTTTTTTTTTTTTTTTTTTTTTTTTTTTTTTTTTTTTAAGGAGAGCGCAGCTTACAGCGGCCCATGTGGTGATCAAACCGGCAACTTTGGTGTTATCAGCACCACGCTCTAACCAACTGAGCTAACAGCCACACTGGTCTGATTTTAATCTGCTGTATACCTGGTACCTAAAATACTCCCAAGAAATAATATGCACTCAGTACATGTTGAATCCATGCATAAATAATAGTCCCCATTCTCCAACCTTTAGGAAAAACAGTTAATTTCAATGAATATTGAAGGTCGTAATAATATTTTCTTTGAAATGAGTTTCATTCTTACTATTAAGAGGAAAAATATCTCTCTTTTCGCACTGGGCTACACGATATATCATTTTATGAGATCATAAAGTTATATATATTTTTGGTCACAAGTAGAGTTTATCCTACCCTGAAATCCTTAGTCTGATACCTATTCTTTCAATATTTGCTGAAGTAAATCTTCTAAGCTTCTTCTATTGGAACGCTATTTTTTAAATTCCTTATTTGTACTCTTCTTTAAATGAGCAAAGGGAATAATCTATCCACCAAAGACTTACAGTAACTCAAATGCCAATGGGAAAATGAATATTTTTAATGAAATATTGAGGTCTGTTATTTTACATTTTGTGTTGTAATATAAATATGCCTGCCTGGGTATTAAGAAAAGAAACATCCTGAAAATATCCTTAGGGTCATGTACAGGTAATGCAAAGCCAATAAAATTGGTTCACTAACAATTTTGAGACTTCCCAAAGGTTCTGGAAAAGAGAGTTAAGTTTCCCATAAAATCAGACAATATTTACAATGCAGAGAAACTGCATCAACAAATCATAAGCTTATGGTATAAGACACTTGTAGTGTTCCAATTGATTTCATAGTTTCACTTAGCAGAATAGTCACAAAACTATAATTATTTAATCTTCCAACCATTGAGCTATCTTACCTGTAAATAATACAATTATACTTTTCCACAGAGATACACTTATAAACAAATAACCAAATATTTTAAAAATAAAGAAATAATGTAGATGATGCAGTCTGTCAATCCATAACCTTTTGGTAGAGAAGTCCCTAATTCAATAACCAATTACTAATGACAATACTTATAAAAATAATAATAATTATTATCATTATTATTACTGAGATCTGAAAATATATGTTTGTGTGTGTATTTACACTGAAGAAACTGATTTGAAACCGAAAATCTGTTCATAATTTTAATATGCATTATAGCATATAGGTCTATTTTATTTCCGTATTTTTACATAGCTTCCCTGAAGATAACAACTTTACTTATTAAAATTGAATAACTAAATTCCCTGCATCAGATGAAAGTGTAAGAAACAGAACAGATTTGGGCAAAGGATGGATAAAACTCAGCAGAAAAGCAATACAATGTGTAGGGAGGAGGGGTCAGGGAGGAGGGCTCTCCTGAGAGAGAGTCATACTGTCTCAACTATGCCTGAGGCTCCTTGCCACTATTAATTTAGTACTGAACTTCGGAAGCTCTCTTGCAAGAAATTACTCTAAAAAATCCTTTGAAGTCTTTATAGAATTTTAATGGTTTTTAAACTATTATATATATATATATATATATATATATATATATATATATACACACACACATATATATACATATACATGTATACATACACTATATAATACATATAAAGTAATTCAATAATACCTTGTAAGCTAATTTTTTATTTCTTAAATCATTATTTTTTATATCTACAAAAATATATTTTGCCTAGTTAATCCCCATATATGTAGGAAATGTTCACAATTTGTTATTTTGTTGATGCAATTTTGTACAAAGTTTTTGACAGTTTATATGTAGGACTGTCAAAACATTGTTAGCCAAGATGAAACTGTTGACAAAAAAGAGTATTCTTAGTATTTGAAGAAGAAATCATTTAATTCTACATAAAATTTGTTAAATATTCTAGTTTAGAAATAAGCTTTAAGATTTTCTTGAAGTATCATTATAAATAAGAAAAAATATAATAAGTGTATAATTGAAAATCTTGACTATCCTTATTATAGTAGTGCAAAAGTAGCACTTTAAACTTGAATTGCAGTCTAATTATTAGTTTACTTAATCTTAACAAATTGCTGATAAATTGTTTATGGTTTTAACTTAAGAAACTACAATAAAATTTAGAAACAATAAAGATCTTTTACCTTAAAAAACTTTGACATGGACTATCCAGTTGGCTCTAACCATATTAAATTAAAAAAAATAAAGTATAGCATAAATTTGTACTTGCAATTTACATGTGGATGACAGTAAGAAACAACACATTTTTATCCATTAAATAGGATATTTGCAAATTCTTATTCTGCTTTCTATTGTATCTCATTCTTCTGGGTATCTGTATTGGTGTGTGTGTGTGTGTGTGTGTGTGTGTGTGTGTGTGTGTGTATGTGTATGAATTACATTTCTATAATTTCTAATAAATATATAGTATATACCTCTATCATTTATATAGCAACTATATATTTAGAAATGAGATTATATCAGATATACTTAGTACTACATATCAAAGTTGCTTATGCAGATAAAAATTCTAATACAATGTAATTTTTCACATGCTATTTATTGACATGTATATACACACACAGACACACACACAGAATATATATGATCCATTTTGGCAAATACTTAGCCACTTTCTCAATCATCATATCCTACCTTTCCATCACCCTGGAGAGTTCTTTTGACACAAATATGGCAGCTGCATGTTGTGATTTTAGGTATTTATCTTTGTAATTCTGTGATACCGTTTTTTCTTCATTAAAGTAGTAGACATCTGCACTTATACAGATAGGCTGGTTCTTCACTATCTACTCCTATCTGTGTTATCCTTCATTGTTAATTTCTGGTAAAAGACTGGGTCTAAGGGTTTTTTTTAGAAGTTGAAAATTCTTGATATTCACTTGCCCAATCTCCCTAAATTTAATGCATGTGAAATTGTTGATCTCGACCCAGATTATTTATGGGTTCAACACCAGAATGATTTGGGAGCTAGTGTGGCAAAAAGGCATATGATAAAGAGCCCATGTTCATCGCCGCAGAGGAGCAGAAACACTCATCAAGCAGAAACACTTCTAGAGATAACCTTATAAACCCTGTGACTTACTGCTTGGCAGTGCTGTTGGGCAATCACGATTACTTTTACTGAGAATGTTTTCTGTCCTCTGATTTTGCCTTAGGTCTCACCATGTGGCCTTCCTTTGTTTCTTGCTATTTCCTAACAGCTTCCACCATGCTTCTGGATGATTCTATATACTAACCAATGTCCATAAAGTATCTTTGATGCATATCAGCCAGTTATTTTTGTTGCTTGTTTCTAAGGACACTAATTGGTATAAATAAATAGGTATATTGTTCTATGGTTGGGAGAAAAAGAAAAAAAAGTTAATGCATGTTCCAGGAAATAAGGAGACACTCTTTGGTCTGTGAAAGCCAGAGTACTCCAGAACAAAATTACTTATTCTTTATATGCAAGTATTACATAGAGACAGGTGAAAGCTAAGAACCTAGACAGGAAGAGTAAGAGAGAAACAATAATTGATAACAGAACAACTGAAGAGACAAAACAGATTGATTTCTTTAGGGAGGAATAATGTTAGTGGCCAACATATTAGCTACAGGAAAAGCTGGAATTATGAATGCAGCAAAGAGCCAACTAAAAAGTCACCATGCATTTCTTCAGTCCGAAATGGGGTGGGGGTGGGGGGGAGCAAGTGCTCCTGGCTAATCAAATATTATGGGCTGATGTGAGGCATCCATTGCTTACACCTGAGAAGGATAATTAGCTAATTAAATTCTTAGGAGGAGCAGAAAAACAAGCTGAGGTACAAGGCTCGACCCAACTGAGTTGTATGCAGTGCTGCCAGAATGAATGTGAATTGTAAGCCCTCTGACTAGAAGGAAAGAAAATAAGTAAGGATTTTATTTCAAGCCGGAAAAAGTACAGAAGTTAAGTAAACAAAACAAAAAGGATACTGTATTAGCAACAAGGAGAAGGCGACATACTTCCAAAGTTTTGTATTAATTGGGTTTATTATCTTAAATATTTATTCATGGCAATATTACTATTTAATATTAGACAAAGTGTTATTATATATCATACTGTATTTATTATATATGTAAAGTATTATATATTAGACAACTTTATTATATAAAAATTCAAATTTCTGCCCCTCAATTATGCCTATCTATAAAAAGAAAAGTTGCCCTTGATTGTCTGACACTTACTAGAGCACAGGGTCAGCTGTTAATTTGGACCTTAGCATCTATATGTTGCTATGATTATATTGTGTCTGCTGGCTAAACAGAAGGAGTGTTTAATGAACCATATTTCCTACTCATACTTCACATAACTAGGGGAAAGTAAGCGGGCTAAAATTACCTTGTTGCAAGGTCAAACTTTATTTTACACTAACATTTTTGATTTGATATGATTTTGATTGATATGATTTTCTTTTAATATATTAAATATAAAATATACTTTTGAATAAACCATGTGGACAGCATTTAACTCTATTTAGAAGCCATTAACTAAAAGAAGATTGAACTGCAATTTGAATTACAAAAGTTCTACAATATAGATAGAACATATGAAGGCTAATTTTGTGTGTCAACTTGACTGGACCACAGGATGCCCAGATATCTAGTTAAAAATGATTACTGAGTGTGTCTATGAGGCTGTTTGGGGAAGAGACTGGCACATGAGTTGGTAGGCTGAGTAAAGCGATTGTTCTTCCCAGTGTGAGCAAGCATCACCCAATCCATGGAGGGCACAAAGGTGGAAGAAGGGAAAATCTGTTCTCTCTTCCTAACTGTGAAGCTGGGACTTTGGTCTCCTGCCTTTGAACAGGACTTACACCATCAGCTCTCCAGGTTCTAAGGCCTTTCGTCTTGGACTGGAACTATACCACTGGCTTTCCTGGGGCTCCAGCTTGCGGATGGCAGATCATGAAACTTTGGAGCCTCTATAGTTGTCTGAGTCAATTCTTCATGGTTGCTTTATATGTATATGATATATACATATAAATGTATGTGTATTGTCTGTCTATCATCTATCTATCATCATCTATCATCTATCATTTATATCCTATTGATTCTGTTTTTTTGGAGAAACTTGACTAATCCAAAACTTGTAAATTTGTTTAAAAAATATAATTTAGTGGTGTTTTAAAGTACTAACTTTCAACAAGTGGTGTTTTCAAAAGTTATATGTTAATAGTTCCATGTTTGATCACAATAGAAGTGTCAAAACTAACGTAAGCCACTTGTATGCAAAGACGAATCTAAGGAATTACTTTTATATTAGGTCATATTAGTTCAATACAATTTGCAAGAAGTGAGAGGTTACATTTGCAAATTTTTAAAAAGTGCATTGAAGACACCTATAATTTAGGGGAAAAGAAATATGTAATTATATTATGAATAAAACTTTGAGATCATATGGTATTTGTCTTTCTCCATCTGACTTATTTCACTTAGCATAATATTCCCTAGGTCCATTTTTTTGTTGTTTGTTTAACACCATACTTTTTAATGTCCTCTTAACGTTTCTTTTTTTTTCAATCCTGATATCAGATCTACCATATCTTTTTTTTTTTAATTCTAATTTAGTGGGGTGACAATGGTTAGTAAAATTACATAGGTTTCGAGTGTACAATTCTGTATTACATCATCTATATATCACAATGTGTGTTCACTACCCGGAGTCAGTTCTCCTTCCATCACCATATATTTGCCCCCTTTACCCACTTCTACTGTCCCTACTCTCCCCACTTCCCTTTCTTGAAAGGGAAAATATGTATTAACTTTATTGCTTATAATAAACTGTCCATTCTTTCTAATTCTGATCACGAAATTTCTAAGAATCTTGACATCAAGGGAAAATAATACTATTAGGTTGGTGCAAAAGTAATTGTGGTTTTGCAATTATTTTTAACCTTTTAAACCACAATTACTTTTGCACCAACCTAATATTAAATGAGGAATGCTGCTTGATTATTATAACAATATATTCTTGTAAAAATGGATTGTATAATGACCCAGTGTGGCCTTTAAAATGCTTAGGCTTAATGCACTAAACAACAGTGTATTTCATTTGCAAGGTCAATAAAACTGGTATTGAAAGAGATGCTTTGTCTTTAGTAACCTCTTAAATATCAGAAAACCATTACATAGAAACACAACTTTAAATAGCTATAATTCTCTGTAACTCATAAGTTTCCATAACATATACATATGTAAAGATATACCTTTAAAGTGGGTCAGGAATATTATTTCAATACCTCTTTATCAGACATCAATCAATCAAATATTAATGTGAATTCTATTAAAGCTTCAAATATGTTATAACAAGGAGTACTTGAAAAACAATAATGGAAAAGATAAATTTCAAAAGTTTGTGTTTACAGATGACAGTTTAGTGGTTACCAGAGGGTAAGGAGGGAGGGGGTTGGTAAATGAGGGTAAAGAGGATCCAATACATGGTGATGGAAGGAGAACTGACTCTGGGTGGTGAACACACAATGCAGTATAGAGATTATATATTATAGAAAGTTACACTTGAAACCTATACGAGTATAATTTCACTAAAAAATATTACCCCATAAATTTAATTTAAAAATGTTTAAAACGTATGTGTTTAATAATGTGAAAATCAGAAAACAATATGTTTATTTGTGACTATTTTAGCCAATCTAAATATCTACATCAAATATAAGTACTACAAATTTAACAGGTAGTGCAATCAAAATTGAAATATAATTTACAAAGATAGTATAATTTGTATGGATATAGAAATAATTTTATTCTGGCAAATGTCAGAGAGGTTACTCTTCCATCAAATTGGCTAATGGAATCTTGTTTGTCAATAATATTGTTTAATAGTTACATTTTTTAGAGTTTGTGTAAGCAATGTAAAAAGATGTCATTAGAGTAGCCCTGAGGGTTGTAAGAAGAGAAGAGGTTTTTATTTTCTCTGATGAGTTCATGGTACAAATGGAAATGAGAAATTATAATATATTTTTTATGTCTTTGACACCTTGCCTAGCTGGCTCACTGTTGCACATAAATTTCCATAATGTTCATCATTGATTGCAGAGGTGCCGTGAAATAGCTTATCTATCTGTTGATTTTTTTTAATTGTAACCTTTTGCAAATATCCAAATATATGCTTACATTGAATTTTTTAAAATTCTTTATTCTATACATGAAATATGGATTCAGCTGTGTTTTCAAGTAAAAATGACCTTGGCAAGCCATTAACCTTCCATGGCTCAATTTTCCTATTTCCAAGATGTGATAACAATACCTGCCTCTGTTTACTTTGAAGAGAGTGAAAATAACAGAGATAAGGTAGATTCTCCCAGGGCCTAAAATAGCTACTGATAGTAAATGAAATACTTTATAGAAATGGAATTGACTTTCCCAGCCACTAAGTAAACTTCAACTAAGTTACTGTATCAAAATCATTATAGAATCTCAAAGAACTGAAATCCAAATATTTACAAGCATAACATAAAAATTAAATTAAGTATTAAATTGATTTGGAAATACTGAAAACCAAATTCTCCTATACTATAAACATAACCCAGGAGAAAAAGGCAAGAAGGCAGAAATTACTGCTAACGAAAATATATTGTGAAGTAATATGACTTACAAATTGGGTTATAGTTTATAAATATGACTACATATTTAATTTGATTCCCATAATAATCACTTGAAGTACTAGTACAAATGCCTCTGGCATCTTTAACTTTTTCACAGAAAAGTTTATATTTAGGTAAGGCAAAACAAGAAATGGTATGGTATACAGAGAGTTTCAGAGTGAAATTCCATTGAAACACCTGAAATCTCTAGAGAGCAAATAGGAAATACAGTCACTAATAAGAAATGGGGAGAAAGCCAGGTGGCTCAGCT
The DNA here is from genome assembly GCF_057876585.1 of Rhinolophus sinicus. Classification (NCBI taxonomy): domain Eukaryota; kingdom Metazoa; phylum Chordata; class Mammalia; order Chiroptera; family Rhinolophidae; genus Rhinolophus; species Rhinolophus sinicus. The sequence continues at coordinate 123,533,349 of NC_142515.1, forward strand.
GGATAGAGCGCAAGCTCTCAACCACAAGGTTGCCGGTTCAATGCCCGCATGGGATGGTGGGCTGCACCCCCTGCAACTAAGATCGAAAACGGCAACTGGACTTGGAGCTGAGCTGTGCCCTCCACAACTAGATTGAAGGATAACGACTTGGAGCTGATGGGCCCTGGAGAAACACACTGTTCCCCAATAAAATTTATTAAAAACAAAACAAAACAAACAAAAAAACAACAGAAATGGGATGTGTCTAATCTATAGAAAGGGGAAAAAAAGCATACAAGCCCCTTCAGACTTCCCCTCCCCTGAAAAGGTGCAAAACCTACCTCAGCTTTCATCCAAGATGGAGTAGCTGGAAAATTATTATGCCTCCTCCTGATAAACTATAAAACTGGGTGAAATACATATGGCAACTGCTTCCAGGCAGTGACAAAAGATGACACAAAACTGAAATCCCAGGAGGAGATATAGACAAGGCAGCCTTATGATCATCCCAGATCCATGCCTTGGGAAAATCTCCCAATACCATCACAAAGAACTGGATTTCAAACACAGCATGGTGGCTTGACTAAGCTGCAGAGGCTCAGATCAGAGTTTGAGGAAGCAGATTCGTTGTCATCTGCAGGGGTATCCCAATGTAGAAAGCTGCACAGAAAGGTCATAGCAGTTCAGGCAGGGATCCCCTGTGAGCAAGGGGTAGAGAGCTCAGATGTATGTACAGAGTGAGACAACCAAATGCTTCCCAAGTAGCAGCTGCTACTGAGCTGAGAGTGCAACCCAAGTGTGTGTATCTGTCCTAAATCAAGGACATATATGCTCAAAATATGAGATTTTTCATGTATGTGAGTTATTCCTCAATAAAGTTAATTATAAAGTACATCATTATTGATGCTTTAAAACTAGGACATGTTAAGATTAAAATAACCATGTGACTTTTTCTGAAGTCACAAAACCTGTAAACAGAATGACCAGCTGAAAGTTAAATTCACTAATCCTTAATCCAAAGATAAATTGGGTCTCTTCCCCAAACTCTTGCCCTATATATTGATATATACTAAGTATTACATTATTAATGTATAATGGTAATATACATTGCATCATTATATGTGTATATATATATATATATATATATATATATATATATATATAGACTTCATATGTAGTGACACTATAGAACAAAATTACCACAAAAAATGAGGATCAACTATATTTGGACGTGTGAGATACCTATCTATTGATATCTATAAAAAGAGACTATAAAAAAAGATTTTGAATGGGACATGTGGAGAAAAATCACTCTACCGTGTTTCCCTGAAATAAGACCTAACTGAAAAATAAGCCCTAGCATGATTTTTCAGGATGACATCCCCTGAACATAAGCCCTAATGCGTCTATTGGAGCAAAGCTTGATATAAGACCCGGCCTTATTTTGGGTGATACACAGCAGTATTAAATGTATACAAGAAAGAGACACTACTTCACAAAGACTTAATCAAGTATTTAAAACTAGTTCAATCTCTGAATATGTTGAAGCAGTAGATTCCTATCATGCTAACATAACATTAATTATTCAGAACTATCTCCTATATAAAAATAACATTATCCCAAACCTCAATCTCTCTCCATATTTTCATGAAAAATATCTGTAATGCAAATAATAAGTTATGGAAATGTATATGAATTGACACTGAACCAAGTTAAGAAAATGAACTTAGCACAAAGGTAAATCAAGACATATATTTGTCAGATATAGGCTTTAAAATAATTGCTGTCAGCATATTTTAGATGGTAATTGGCAAAGGTAAATTTTTTTCATTAGACAACAATAAATTTCAAGCAATAGTTAAGTGGGAATTTCAAAACTAAAGGTACAATAATTAAAAGTCAAACTCAATGAGTGGGCCTTATAGCAGATTTTATAGAGCTAAAGAAAGAATGAGTTAACAGAAAGACATAGGAGAAGAAAACACACAGTCTGAAGATAAAGAGAAAATTACATGGTTAATAAATAGAAAAACATACATGATATACAGGATACAGTGAGGGTAGCATAAATGATATTGGGGTCCCAGATGAAATAAAATAGTCATATGACCAGAATATTAATTGAAAAAATTATAATGGATAAGATTCAAAATATATGAAACAGTACATAGAGAATATTAAGCCAATCATGAAATAATCTATTTGTATGGTTTCCATTGCATGAAATTCTAAAATGAGTAAAACCAATCTAGGATTTTGCAGGTCAGGATTGAGCCTACTTCTCAGGAGGAGGATTGAGGTGATAAATGATGGGGAGTAAGAATGCTTCTAGTTTGATGGCAACGTGTTTTGTGGTGAGTCTGTTTACTGTTATTCATAACTTGTACACTTATGGTTTATGTACATTAATATTATTGTTCCAAGTGATTTTTGATATTATTACTACTTATAAATGCATAATATAGAAATCAGTGACATCTTATCAAAATCTTATATCTAGAGGAAACTCACTTAAGGAAATATAAATGGGGAAAAATTATTTCCCAATTATTTGTTGCCCATATATTATTGACTGTCTTTCTAATTAATAATTTATTATCAATTTAGCAGGAACTACTTTTAATTTATTCTCACTTCAGTACCCTTATTCTGGAGGATCTAAACACAGAATGTATCTGTTTAATATTTAATGAAATCTCAGGGAATCTTGTATATGTTGAAAAATAAAGCCACTTTACCTTTATCCAAAATCATAACCATCCCTATTCCTCCCTGCGTCTCCCCCCATTTCACCCTCACATAGAAAGAAAATTCACAAGGAAAATTTTATCTCTCAGAAATACTTTCAACCAGACATATTGAAAACTACATATATTGGTACTAAGAAGTTAAAATAATCTAATTTCTTTCAGGCTCCATGTAACCATCAGGCTCATAAAAAGTCATGAGCTACCTGCATAATCTCAAAAATAAATAAGGTAACTTAACCTTCATTAAACATTTGAAATCAAATCTTGACCCTAGGTATTCAAAAGAAAATCAAATGTTGAGTCAGTTAAAGTTTATCGGTTGTATATTATAGAACAAATCTGAAAAAAAGGCAAAATCCGTAATAACTTTGTATTCTAACTTGCTCTGTATCATTTTCAAACTGCAATTCTTCCATGTACCTTTGTATATTAATGTAATAATTGTTGATTAAATGTAAAAGGGACAAAAGGTATAAATGCATTTTTGTTCTTTGGATTCAGCAAAATGGAATGTTTAAATGACAAATTTAGTTTTCCAGATGGGGTCAGCTTGGAAACCCAAAGACTCCATTGATTCATGCATAGTCATGTATTAACCACTTGAGATTTGGATAAAAGGGATTTAAGATTCCTCATTTCTCATTTAGAAATAATTGCTTTAATAACTTACACTCCAGTTTGTCTTCAGAAAATTATCTTTTTAAATTAGTTGGCTATTGAAGGTCCTTAGGTATACACAATGTCAAACTTAGAATTAACTGAAGTGTATTCTCTATCAGAAGACAAAATTCCATCTGTGCTTATTTATATTCAATGCCTAGCTACTGAAATATATTCAATCTCAATATCTGAATTAGTCATGCAATGAACAAAATTTACAGGATGAAAAGTTAAAGATTCTCTCTTTTTACCATCAAAGGGATGTATAAGCTTTCAGTAAATAGTTGGCCAACATTAAGAGCAGTCAAAATTATGCAATTATAATGAAAAATATATATATGTATATCACATATATAGAGATTAACATATTCAAATAAGAGTATCTTGTACTAACCTTGTCATTTATATTATGCATCCATTTAGTTATTTTCCACAGAATTATGAACTAGACCAGTACTATGAACTCTAATTCATAAAATACTTTATGTGATTTGAAACATGCTGCAACATAAAGCCTCTTATTGTTGTAGTGGTAGTTTTTCCTTAAGCCTCCAACTCATTACTGCTGCCTCAGTGTAGTCAGAATCTAATAGTTAGATATGTCGAGTTAGATATGCAAAGCTGATATGTGGAGTTGATAGCTCCTGAATGTTTTTTACAGAATTACACTCTTAGTATCTACATCAAACTTGGATGCTTTAAGTCTCACAGTTATATGTCCAGAAAAGGCAGATGACCCCTGCTCCTATCCTTTCAAACATTGTGCGCTTGGTTTCACTGCCTCTAACTCTGTTTATCTAAGACTTTCTTCTCTCTAATTTTTATTTTAAGAAATATAATATACAATCTGCTTTCACAGTTTTTGACCCTTTACTGAAATATTTGGTAAATTTGAAAATGTTAATATAAAAATATACCATTCTTCAAATAATTGGACAATAGCTACATCTATTGGGAATAGATCTTTAAATGAAGCTAGATCTTCAAATGTGAACAGCACACCTAGTCTTAATTTACTAAGATAATTTGTATAATCCCTTCCAACTAACAGTGCCTAAAAGTTACCTGTTATGGTTTGCAAACATATTAACGAATCCAGTCAGATGATTTATGGAAATGGACAATCCATATACACTTATGCACCAATGTGACTACCAAAGCACACCAAGCATCTAGTGAAATAGCTGTATTTGTACATTTTAGCTGTCCTTTTATTCCTGCAAAATAGTCAGGATATTAATCCAAAAACTGTGGTAGTGACTGATCCAAATGTTTTTAAATACAACATAAACCATCAAATATATATTTATAGAAAACCAAATTATACAATTTCTTTGATTTATGAATGATATGTCACTAAAGAGAAAAAGGAGTTTCAGTTTTATTTCTCTGAAGATCACGATGCTGTGGCTTTACATGTGAATGAAGTCATCAGCTAATTTACTCTGCTTTTAGCAACCCACTTTAAGCAGTATTTAGCTAAATAAAAAATAAGAGTCCTTGAATTTTAAAACAGTTCTTTGTTAAAAAAAATGGTATCAAAGCACTTACTTAATCCTAAAGTTCTAAACTGGGAAATTGTATCTGAAATAGTTTTATGTTTTCTTCTTAGAATACACATTAATTATGCACTTAAGTAAAAAGATTAATAAAATGGGTACTCAGGATTTTCCTTTTGTATGCAGAAATAGACTGATGACATCTGGGAAAACTGTCACTTAGTTAAAATGATTTATCTTCTAATTCACTGTAATCCCAGGGTGACAAGAAGTGATATAAAATAAGATAGATATTCTATCTTCAGGGCTCTTACAATATATTCTAGAATAAAGCACAGGTTAGGTATGAATTGATCAATTAACATGACAGAATGTAATTGACAGCGAAAAGGGATGACTTATATTATAAATTTTGGAAAGGATATTCTAGGTGGATGGATATCTTTCAAAGAAATAAGATAATGCAAAAAAGACTGACAATAGAATAAGTTATTTGAAATATAAAGATGAATAAATGTGATATGATTTAGATTATAAAATGAAAGTAGTCAAAGTGAGGAATTGAGATTCGGTAACATGAATAATTGAGAGTAGGTTAGTAGAGGTTCTGAGATGAAAATTCAGTAGAAAGTAGAATGACATAACGGCACTCACCCTGCTTTAAGCTTATTTGTATGTTTGTCATGCATGCGGCTTTCATTCATTCTAAGATCCATAAAAAGCAGCTAAATAATCAATATGTCAATAATATCAAACCTGAAAAAATATTAGTTATACAGTGCATCAGTGCTCTATATCAAAAGGGACAGATGCTAACTCTATTCTAGGTCATATATTTGTGGGAGCCAGGTCACCCACCTAAATCTATTCTTCTCAGGTACCTTGGGTATTTGATGTTTCTGCATTTATCCCAAGGCCTTTGAAGTTGACGGATAAGAAATACGACAATTATGATATTTATTATTTGGGCTCAATTACCTTCTCCCTTCTTTCTTATAGATAGGTTAAATTTTCTATTTCTATTAAATCTACTTTGCATTTTTTATTACATTTATTGGACTGACACTGGTTAGTAAAATTATGTAGGTTTCAAGCGTACATTTCTACAATACAGTCTATACGTTGCATTGTGTATTCATCACCTAGAGTCAGTTCTCCTTCCATCACTATGTATTTGATCCCCTCTTCCCTTTCCACCACTCTCTTCATGCTTACCCTCTGGTAACCTCTAAACTGTTGTCTGTGTCTATGAATTTTCATTTCTGTGTCTTGTTCCTTTGTTGCTTTAAATTTTATATCCCACATAGGAATGAAGTCATAAGGTTCTTGACTTTTTGTCTGATTTATTTTACTTAGCATGATTATCTCAACATCCATCCAAGTTGTCGCCAATAGCAGTATGTCATATTTCCTTTTTTTTTTTTTAAGATTTTATGGGGGAAGGGGAACAGGACTTTATTGGGGAACAGTGTGTACTTCCAGGCCTTTTTTTTTTTTTTCCAAGTCAAGTTGTCCTTTCAATCTTAGTTGTGGAGGGTGCCATTCAGCTTCAAGTTGTTGTCCTTTCAGTCTTAGTTGTGGAGGGTGCAGCTTAGCTCCGGGTCCAGTTGTCATTGCTAGTTACAGGGAGCGCTGCCCACCATACCTTGCGGGACTCGAGGAATTGAACCGGCAACCTTGTGGTTGAGAGCCCACTGGCCCATGTGGGAATCGAACTGGCAGCCTTTGGAGTTAAGTGCACGGAGCTCCAACCATCTGAGCCACTGGGGCAGCCCTCATATTTCTTATGGCTGAGTAATATTCCATTGTATATATGTACCATATCTTCTTTATTCAATCATTTATCGAAAGACACTGGTTATTTCCATGTCTTGGCCACTGTGAATAGTGCTGCAACGAACATAGGGGTACATATACTTTGCATTTCTTAGTCGCACTCTAGCCCTAGTCTCCCACATAGAACAATTCAATCCTCCTACGCTAACATTAGAACATTTGACATCAGTCACCTGTTATTGGATTGTGTAGGATGAGTTATTCTCACAACTAGTCTTAATATAACACATTTATTTTATCCATTAAAGACTGGAACTGGTTTTCCATATTACCAAATTTGTTCCTAAAAGACTATAATTAATGGGAATAATATGATTTGATACTACACATTTCTCAAAGAGTCAAGATAGAGCAAAAATGGGAGCATGAGCTTAAAAGATCCAGTAAAATAATGTTTACATCAATTACAGTAAAAATACAGAGAAATGCTAAGTTATTACCTGCTTGAACTGTTGGTAACTAATTACATCTCCTTATTTATCAGTTTTTCCTATTTAATTTTTAAAATTTAAAGCATTTTTAAGCTTTAAGAACTATAGCAACAGTTTCTTTTTCCTTAAGCTCTATTGTTTAAAAACACAAGGATTACAAAGTAGATTAATTAAATATATGTCCCCACTTCTGTGGTTAATTTAGAGAGAAAAGATCTTTAGTAAGTACAAATGTTTATGATGACCATCAAGTTGTTCAGCTTGCATATATTAAACATAATAGTCTTGTTTTCTTTTTCTTAAATATTTTCCCTTTCTTATTAGCCAACCGAATACCTATGGAGAAGCAATATAGGTCTCTCAAAGAAACACTATCTGTGATTGCTCTAAATTTACTGTATTGGAGTCTATACAATGTAATTGGTAATAATTTCTCTTTTTGTAAATTAGTAGGCCTAAAACTAATCATTTCTAATCTTTTGAATTTGAAAAAGAAAATTAATGTTCTCCATGTCATTATTCCTTTCCATATTTTCTCTAAATTGAATGCATAGGATTTTCCTCCCAAAGTATGATCAGGTGTATTGGCATTAATGTGCATGGAAGTATTTGGCATAATGCTCTTTTAAAAATCAAAATTAAGTTGCTATAATTGCTGGGGATTACAGAGTGCACACAGCATAGGACTGCTCCTTCAATTCTCCTCCTGAGGCACGGAAATTAGTAAAGTGAAAAATAAACCTATTAGCAGCTAGGCTGTGATAGGAGAACTAAAAATTAAAGTAGAAACCACAACTTTTCAAATACTAGTACAATTTGTAAAATAAGCAAACTATATCAACCCATAACATCCAAGACAGACCATCTAAGGTCGAACACAACACCATTTCATTCATACCTGTACATATCAAGACCACTGACATACCTAACTAACAGTAACTCTGCACAGTCATATTTCTGAAGTAACAAAGAACTGATTCTTACAGAACGTTTGCTGGTTTTAAAAATCTGATGAATCACATTGCCAAGTGCAGCCCCTCCATATCCTGTAAGTACCCTCGGCTGACACCCCCGCCCCATGAGCTATCCCATGGGTCTCTTCTTTCCCACCGCCCATGCTACAACAAACCAATCTATCCAACTTTGTTTAACCCCTGTATGTTACTAGTGGTTTGTGATTAGTAGGCTTTAACACGTATAGGTCCTACAGAATTTTGTCTGAGACCTTAAGTGTCATAGACCAGGACACTTGACTTGGTAACAGTGTGCAAATATGAGATTCCTTTATAGTCTTTGCCTATCTGAGGCACCAAATTGGAAACTGCAAATATCCAGCAAGAGTAAAATGGATAAATACATTGTGATAGATTCATAAAATGGCATGTTATACAATAGTGACAATTGAAAAATACAACAATATACAACAATGGATGAATCTGACAAAAATAATAATTACAGAAAGAAGTGAGACACACAAGAATACATATCGTATGATTATATTTATATAAAGTTTCCAAACAAGCAAATATAATTAATACTATTAGAAATCAAAAGGGTGATTACTATTGATGGGGAAGAGCATTTGGGAGGGCTTATGAATTCTTCTCAAGTTATTTGTGAACCTGGGTTCTCATGAAATAGTTGTGTAAAATATCTAAAAAATGATAGTTAATGAATTGTGTACTTTTATGAATGTGTTATACCTCAAAAAAAGGTTAGCAAAAAACAAAAACAAAAAACAAAAAAATCCCAAAATATGAAGTCATATCTTTTCTCATCATGATCTGTTCTACAAGAGGTTGTAGTCTCTTAATGAAAAGTAGATAGAACAAATTTTCATTGATTGACGTCAGATGATATCTAAATTTAAAGAGTTGCATATACTAATGCAATAAAATTTTATTTCACCAAATAAAACATAATGTTAGATTCAGCATATTAGAGTAGGTTATCTCAAAACACTGCACAGATATAAATTTAATTTACAAATGAAAAACATTAAATATATTGCATGTTTCTATATAAATATAAACCTATTATATTGACATTATTGTCTGATTACATGTGTGTGCTTTGACTGAATTAAAAGTATCATTTAGCTAAGCTGAAGACACATTTATCTTTTCCTTTTTAAGCCATGCTTTACCATTAAGAGCTCAAATAGGAATAAATATCTTGTCAAAGTCCTTCTTTATACCCATATATCAAATACATGATTATCATTTATGTGGAGTAAAGATTCTGCAAAAATATATTTTCAGTCCATAAAAGAACAGGCAAACTTTGTTATCTTAAGAGCTTGTAAACTTCAAATCCTTCTCAGACCAGCAAAACAATAAACATTCGTTATTATAAACTTAATGTGCTTATTTTATCAAATATCACTTATAATTGTCTTAATTATTTTGAATTTTATATATTTAAAATCATCAATGTGATCAGGAAATCATCTCCCCAAAATAAGTTTGTTTTGAGGTGTGCTTTGTGAAGCATTTATCAAAATTGTGCCAGATTAATCCCAGTGCTGACATATTATTACAGTTGTCAAAATCTGGTTAATACAAGGCTCTTAAAACAAGTTTTTTTTTTTTTTTAGCTATTGGGTAATTGGCCATATTTATGATCACTTGCAAAAAGGTTGATCAGTTAACTAAACAAAATGACATGACAATTGACTGTTAAGGAATCTAAAATAATTGGTAAACATGACATTGATAATACTCAGGGAGACATAACAAAGTAAACTCTTCAAAGAAATGGTAAATCAATCCAATTAAATGAGGCAGCATTAGCAAATGTGACAATACATTTTCTTATCTTGCTCATTTACCAGCAGGAACAGGTTTAAAATGCAGTTTTTCTTTTAGATTCAGCCTTTAAATATCATCTAGTATCAAAATATTATAGAACACGAAATCCCAATTTTGGCATAATGATTATTTAGAAATGTCACTTTATATTATCCTAAGTTACTTTAAGAATAAATGTTATGATGAAGTTCATATACAATTGGGGGTAGCGGAATCTTTCTAATTATACAAATTTCAAAAATATTTAAAAATTAAAAAGTCAAAAACATTTGCTCTCCTCCCATGATTTTGAAATGTTGACAGGAGACCTAACATTCATTCACTACACTTATTTTTATGAATAGATTACATTTCATCTATCACAAAGTATAACATACACTAAAAATAATGTTTAAATAGAAAATGGTTTACCTCTGACAGTTATCAAGAGAAATTCTCCATTCTACCATAATAACAACGCCTATAGCCTACAATCTTTTGCAAAGATAAACAAGGAACCACTTTCTTTAAAGAAACTACTTTTTTGTGTTTAACTATTTTTTAATTAATACCAGTTTGTTATATCTCCCAATTATCTTTGTTTTAAAATTCTACATACTGAATGAATTGCTTTGTGGCCAATGAAAACTACAAATCAAGAATAGGAGATATTTTAATGTAGCAAAATATTTTTTTGGTCATAGAAATCAGTGTCTGCTCAAATGCCACGATATCAGTGGCTCTTCATTTACTGGGTTTTGTCTGTCTTGGTCTTGTGGTGAGAAGAGACAATTATCTGCGGCTTCAGGATAAGAAAAACATATCTAGACAACATTGGTTCTTTGTAACTGATGTTGATAATTCACTGTGCCTAAGTGTGCCTATCTGAGATGTGCTATATTTCCCTCATTCAACTCTTAACACTGTTTCATAACTTTCTAGTCATCAATATTTATTGAACATCTATTATATGTTGGACTAGATCATGGGGGAGACAGCTGAGCAGTTTCCCAGTAAAAGTTATTTTTATTATTTATTAGAGTACCAAAACCCTAGAACCAATTGTCAGGTAAATTTCACCCCTTCCGGCCATTAAAAAAGAAAGAAACAACCTGACAGACATTTTATAATGTATTTATATGGCTCACTAGTTGAAATTCTGAAATTAAATCTTTAAAAAGTATAGTTGGGGAGTTTACTAGGAACAGAAAAAAATTGGTAAACTTTTTCAAATATATTTGAAAAGAAGTTCTTTCAAAACATTATACAAATAAACTAAAAAGAGGAAAAAATTAGACAAAAGTGACAACAGTTTCAGCAATATTTTAGCATTTAAAAAAAAAAGAAACATTGAATATTGGGCCTGTACTAACATATGACCGCATTTCTTCAGGTAAATTTTAGTAAAAGAACACCTCAAATTTGATCTCATTATTACTGTTTTCTACATTATATGACTGGAACACTGAGTTTTTAAATCAATTACCAAAGATAATATGCAGAAGTTTGACTCTAGATATCCTTAGTTAAAGCATACTCATATATTTTTTCTTCTAAACAAATGGCAAATAAATTCCTTGAATACCAATATCCTGTATCAGTCACATTTTTACATTATATTAATTTTTATAATAAAACTGAGCAGTTAAGGCACACTATAGATAATGATGTTGACATTTAAATAATTAAATTATTTTTATGTATATTACCTGTCTTCATAGACTGCTTTTTATGAACCATGCTTCCTTTTGATTGAAAAAATGATAATTGATAATATAATAGTAATCTAAACCACCCACTTATAATACTTTAAATTATTTCCCCAGAAACCTATACATAATAAGCTCTGAAAATAAAATTTTATCTCAGACTTGAAAGCATGGTTGGTTAATGGTGTATTTAAACACTCTGTTACTCAAAACCTTCCAGCGGCTTGTATTTTCTCTTAAAAGTATGCTTCTATCACTTTTCCTCTTTCCAACAGTCTCTTCTCAGCTCACTACGTACGACCCAAGCACTTTGGCCTTGAAGATGTTTCCCAAACTCGTCAGTATTTCTGCCTTATATCCTTCAAACCTGCCATTCTTTCTGCTGATACCAGCATGTTTTGTTCCTTCTCTTCTTCTAGGTCTTTGCTGAAACACAACTCTGTCAGAGAGGCCATTCTTGACAATACTCAACTTTTAAATTTTGAAGTATTTAGATTGTTTCTAAAGACCAGAATTATATATATGTGTGCATGTGTGTGGGTGTATACACGTGTATACGTATATATTTGTTTGTGAACATTTGTTTGTGAACATATATACACATATATTTGTTTGTGAACATTTCTTTAGAGTAGTTATTAGAGCACGGATACTGGATTAAAGAAAATTTAGTAAGTATTAGATTAAATTCCTGAAAGTTTACACAAGCAATGCATGAGGATGTCTGCTTATGTACAAAGCCAATTGTTCCCACCATCCATCATTTTGAATTATTTGCAAAGATGACAGACTGAGATGATATTTAATTGATTTAAGCTCTAATTTATTGTCTGCAACTACAGATAAGGATCTTTTAAAACTGCTTCCTGCCTTTTCTTCTGTGAATTGCATATTAATAAATTTTTTCCATCATAAGTTATATAAATATTTTCAGTGATTTATTCCAATATTTTTACTTTTAAATTATTAATACAATATTTGATCAGTTTGGAATTCAATTTGGTATATGCAGTTTGCAGAGTTCTCCCAATACCAGCCACTAGTACACATCATATCTGAGAGATAAAACTAAGACTTTTATCTCTTGGGCACAAGTGACTGTATAGAAACAGCATGATTGCATCACTCTATAGTTGACATCATTTGCAATTGCCTTAGTCATCTGATATTATTTATCCCTATTTCCAATCATTACCTGTTTAAAGTGTCTATCTATTGTCTGTCTATCTATCTGTCTGATGTAAGCCACCAATACTAAGCATAAAATCATTGTAAGGCGGCATTTACACAATTAGATCTCTTCAAATCAGAAAGAAGCATGCTTATTAAGTATTAACTTATATTGATAATAATGAAACTAAATCAAAATTTTCTAACAAATTTGGAATTAATTTGGCACCTTCATAAGATCTGTTAAGGTTATATAAAATAAGTAAAATATAACTCAACGTTTATTGAGATTAACATGAGTTATTTGCATATAGAGTTAAAAGAACAGATGTAATAATTATGTTTATGTTTACACTACTCATTCATTATAAATGCTTATGTGTAGCAATTAAGGAAATGGGTGGCATACACACACTAATTCAAATTATCCATATTTATATAATTACCATAGCTTTTAATTTTTTGAGATCTATATGCCAGGCACTGACAGAGCTATAATTGGATTGCTTAATTTGATTCTCACCACCATTCCAGGAGAGATGATTACTTTTACATTTTTTTATATATGACATCAAAAAGACTTAGAAAATTACGTGCCCAAGGTCTTACAACCAGAAAAAAAAAAAAAAAAAAAAACGCCAGGAGGAGAGAGTCATCTGATCCCAGAAACTTCTAATCATCACATTATATACGGCTTCCCTCTCAATGTCGTTTCCTAATTCCCTATGTGTAAACTATTCAGAACAAATCTAATGTTTATCTGTTTATTCAAATTACTTACACAAAATTGTAATAAAATAATTATTGTTCAAGTTGACTAAATCACTACTTTTACACATTAGTGTCCTTTATGAAAAAACAAAACTATATTTCTTTTACACACTATGTATATTTTTATTTGGAATAGAGCTTAATGACAACTCTCATCTTATAAATATGTTGGTGTGGGACGCAGAATGAATAAACTGATTTATACAGAGTGTAAGAATTTTACTTTATGATTATGTATTCAGTGTTCCTCCCTTATATTATCGCAGCTGATTTCATTACTTAGTTTTATACCTTCACATTCATTTTCAGATAGAAGGAGGAAAACTACTCATCATATATTTAAATACTATATTAAGTAATGTAACATGTGAATAAATGTTTAATATTTAATGAATTTTAAATTCAAGAGTTTATGAGCAAAAATTATTTGTATGCTTACAAAATGAGTAGTATTTATGAAAAGAAACTAGAAAGATAATCAGAGATAGAGTGTGGAAGCTGACATACTGGTTTATTGAGGAGAAGTAGGTGATTATGCTGTCTCTTAGCAAATGAGAGATGATGATAGATAGATAGATAGATAGATAGATAGATAGATAGATAGATAGATAGATGAAAGGGAGGAAATGGGAGAGAGAGATTGACAAATATTGAGAGAGAGAGAGAGAGAGAGAGAGAGAGAGAGAGAGAGAGAGAGAGAGAGGAAGGGAAAGGGAGGGAGGGAGGGAAGACAGGAAGGATGGGAAAGCTAGAAACACTTTCCATCTATGAGATGCTAAGAATGCCAGCCATATTTTCCAATTACAAGGGTATAACCAATTTCTCTTACTTGATTTATCATCAGACATTAGACAAATAAGATAAGATAGAAATAGATTTCTTAAATGATAGACCAGCCATTCTGTTCAAGGGTGTGTTATACTTGAACAATGAAAGTTACAGTGCTTATTCACTAATTACCAGTCATAAACAATGCAAACTGAAGAACCATTCTTTCTACAAAGCATAATATACGAAAGGATATAGCCAATAATTACTAATAAGATACTGTATGCAAAATGAAGACGTGCAAGAATGTTTTTAAGAGGCAGACATCAGGCTTAAGCAGAGCTCAGAGAACCAGTTCCCTGCTTCACAAGCATGCAGGTGCAAAAAGAACATCAAATTATCCCTTCTATCTCAGGCCCTAATTTTCTTCAAGTTCTGAGCCTTAGGAATAAAACAACAACAAAATGAGTTTTCTAAGGGCTGATATTTTACTGAATAAATATTAATTGACCCAGGAGAAAAAAAAAAAAAAAAGCAAACTCGGAATTAAGTTTTCCCTTCTACATCTGTTTCTCTCTATGAAGTAGTGAAGTGGCACCTTTCAAAAGTTACTAGATGATGGGCTCAGAAGTGTGCCTTTTAAATTTGTCACTTGGGAATAAATTGCACATAAGCTTTCATGTACTACTAAATGTAAATGATGCTATATTTTAAATTATTCCACCAATCAGATGTAAAAAAAAATAATTCTAATTTAAGGAAAACTTCATGTTAAAAAAGTTAACATTGTTCGGTATTTTGTCTTTAAGAAATTAATAAAAGAATAGCTCAAATAATAATAAATAATCAGGGTGAGATAATTTTACAATATAGAATTTCCAGATGTAGATAAGCCTACAAAGAACATCTCTTTTCTTGCAAATATTAATAAATATAATATATTCTTTTAACAAAAATGACTATACTGAGAGACTACATGAAGTAAAGTTATGAATGAAACACCAATAACCAACTCAGCTATGTTCCAGCTATGGAAGAAATATCCTTTCTTAGCATTTATGATTGAAATAATTATCATTACCCAGCAGATAATAAAAGGTTAGGTAGTCCCAAGTTTCCCATCAGTTAAAAAATTTAAGATAACAACACTTTGAAAGTATTCTTTTTTATACTAACAACATTAAGGGTAATTTTATAAAAATGCAAAAATAAACAACATTCCCACATAAGCTTTTCCACATTTTTAGCACTTATCAACTCAGACAATTACCCAAACATGGAATTTGTGCATACAAAATTTTTTGCATTTTGAATTTAAGAAAATACTTTACTAATCTTAGTTTTTAAAACATGTTTCTTTATACCATTGTACCACCATAAGACCTTAACTGAAAAATTATTTTATAAACCAAACAAGAAAAAGCTTCCCAAGCCAATTCACAAAACACATTTTTAATAGTGATGCCGTTTTATATAATGTGTTGACTTGAATTCACAATTACACATTCAAGTAATATTTGTGACAATATTGTTAGAGATTTGCTTGTCATTTATATTATTGCAGAGTATCACAATTGTGCCTGCTGTATTTGAACAATGGTCCTTCAACCCTCACAAAGAAAAGTGAACAGATTGCTTGAGAGTGAGGTAGCAGAATATTCTTTTTTACATGTGTCAATGTCAGGTTTTCAGCAAAAAAAGCTACATATTGATGCACACACAAATTATCCATCAGAAATTAGTTTTATGACTTTCTCGATAATGCTGTTTCAGCAAAGTTATTTAGTAATATGAAGATTTTATGAATATTGACCATCTACAATGCTTTAAGAAGACATGATAACCAGTACCCTTCATGTGATTATTTTGCTCTTAAACGTAGAAAGAATGAGAAAATGGATTTGGGAAATCCAGGTTTGCATTTTGTTTTGTTTTGATTGGATAATGTCCATCAATAATAGTTAATGTAACCTTGATTTCAAATCCTTAATGTTATTTATTCTAAAAAAATATATTCCAGAGTTTATTTCATAGCTATATAAATGTCAAATTATAATATTATACACCTGAAACTAATATAATATTGTATGTCAACTATACTATAATAAGAAATGTGAACAAAATACTGCAAATATATAATACATGTAATACATATTTTGTGTTCTTTCAAAAACAAAAACAAAACCAAAATATTATTTCTGTTTCATTACACCAAGCTTGATTTTATTTTCCTATGTGCCCACAAAATATATATATAAACACATTTTTTATTTTTATTATATTTTTATCTTGTATTCTGTGAATAAGTTTGATGTCAATTATTTGACATTTGCTTTTGTTATCCTGACAATATATGTAAATGTTCCAGATGAATTAAACATAACATGCAAGTTTTGATATGTGGAAATAAGATCACATTCACACACAGATTATTCTTTCCAATAATGTTACTTAAATATCCTATAGATTTACTGTTTATTTTGTTTACTTGAAATATCAACTTTTATAAGACTGTTAAATACTTCCCTGATTGATCCTCTGTGTTATTTTTTGAGTTTTTGCTCAATAAATTTTAAATCATTTTTGTTATTAAAGTTCGAGGTTATTATAAATTCATTTTGTTTATTTTTATATCCCTCTCCCTATGACTTTCATGCTTTTATCCTGAAATTATATTTTGTTGGAAATATATACTGAGATATATACATATATATATATATATATATAATAGTTATTATTTTGTTAGAATTGTTTGGCTTTTTTTTTTCCTTTTTTTGTATTTCTAAGTTCATTTTAAATAATTCAAAGACAGAAATATCTCCTTATAATTTTTTAAACTTTTAGATGTCAAAAATTGATTTACAACTCTCCAAAGTAGGTGTCCAAATTTAATTTTTAAAGAACTTTTTGCAGAATACACTAAATTCTGTGGATCTCCTTCTGGGAGAGAATCTTATAAACATTTAGAGAGAGAGAGAGAGAGAGAGAGAGAGAGAGAGAGAGAGAGAGAGAGAGAGAGGCTCACAGACCCCTGGACCACTAGTTTATTATTACATTCTAAGGGAATATATTAATAATAATCTCTGTATGATTGAAGACAGGTAATAAGTTTCAACAACATCATATTTAGTAAAAAACAAACAAAAAAACACACTTCAAAGCAAATTGCCTTCTCTATAGGAAAATTATAATATTTTTTATAATCTAGACTCAGAAGATCTATCACAAAATTCTATGTCATAAAACAAAAAATAATTTTAAATTTACAACTCTACTTTATCACTAATTTTATCTATATATTTTTTATCCTGAATCTCTTTTTCTCTAGATATATTGTTGCCTAGGAATCTCTTCAATGAACACTCACCTATGACTACTCTAAATCTCTCCCAGTAATTTTTTTTGTCATACTCCCATATTTCTTATTTGTTATTTTGGCTATCATTCCTCTAAGTCTTAATAAGTGTTCTAGTAAAACTATCACATTTATACCTCTTCTTATGGTCATTTGTTAGGAATTCAAAAAATTACATTCGTTTTTTTATTCCTTCTGATCATCTATTATTCCATTCTAAAATAGGAAAAAAATATAAAATACATATCATAGATTGTCTCAAACTGACATTTTCCCAAGAGAATGTTTCCCTTCACTTCCACTTTACCATTTACTTCTATATCATATTTTATCAGCTAATAAAACCTTGAACCCTGTAAGTAAAAATTATTTAATTCTAAACTTATCTTTTATGAACCTAAGAACTACGTATATCATTTAGCATTCTTGAAAGCAATCAGAGCTATAACATGGGAAAAGTAAGCTACACAGGCAAATATTGTAATTCAGAAGGTCACAGGTATTATTTATATCAAAGGTCAAGACATATTATCACAATATTAGGCTGGGATGTATTAGTGGCAGACACAAATGATGCCTAAAATTAGAAAAAGAAAAATCGACAAGATTCACTAATAATAAAAAAAGGACAAAAGTTTGTCCAAACTGGATGTACAGTAGAAAGTAGATCATTGGGACAATATATGGTTTGTCATTGACTCGATGAAGTAGTCATTCTTCTTTATAAACAAAGTTCAAACAACAGCCAATGACTAAGTGCAAGGTTGATGGAGCAATAAATACCAAGCAGTATGATTTCTAACCAGTTCCCTCTAAATATGTAATCAGTTTAGTTGTTGGCATTTTATGTAAAATTCTAGGTTTATTCTAATTTCTTTGTTGTATGTTAAGTTCACCTGACACTTAAGTTCACCAACTTGTTGCAACGATGTTGCTAACCGTTTTTGATATCAGAGGGATTATTCATTATTCAATATTATGAATTTGTACCAACTGGGCAAACAGTTAACCAAGTTCATTGCATGAAAAAGTTAGACGACCTGAACTTTTCCCCAACAATTCATGGCTCTTGCATCACGACAATGCACCAGCTCACAGGGCACTGTCTGTGAGGGAGTTTTTAGCCAGTAAACAAATAACTGTATTGGAACACCCTCCTTACTCATCTGGCCCCCAATGATGTCTTTCTTTACCTGAAGATAAAGTAAATATTGAAAGGCAGACATTTTGATGACATTCAGGACATCAAGGGTAATACGACAACAGCTCTGATGGCCATTCCCGAAAAAGAGTTCCAAAATTGCTCTGAAGGGTGGGCTAGGTGTGGCATCAGTGCATAGCTTCCCCAGGGTAGTACTTCGAAGGTGACCATAGTGATATCCAGCAATGAGGTATGTAGCACTTTTTCTAGTATGAGTTCGCGAACCTGATTGTCACACCTCGTATACACCTATTTTCATAATAGGGTTGCTTATTTTACACTGTTATAAGCGGACAGGAATCATATATGTTTCATTTACCTAATTCAGCTGCCTATGAGAGTTAAACACTTATTAAATGTTGTTATTTCACTTAATGATGATGAAAAGGAAATATAAATAAAAACCGGATATTTACTGGAACAAAACATGCTTCCTGTGCATTGAAATTTCTCTTTAGATGCAGTGTTCGTCCACCAATTAAACAAGAATTCTCTTTGAAAGTGGTCTTTATGAAAACTTTTATAGGCGTATATTTTAAAACTTAAATTATTGAATATGACTAAAATTCACTGTAAACAAAACACAATCAGAATACTTGACTGAACAATGAAAATATATTTTTACAATTTTGAAAAATATTACATTTCACATGTTTAATAAAAAAATCTAAGAATAAAATTTGATATGATAAATTGAAATGATTAATGGAAACTTTATTACAAAAAACAATTTTTGATCAAGTGTAATCTATCTTTGAGTTTCCTTTCACAAATAATTTCATCTTTAACTTAATCATTGATTTTATAATTTTGCAGAACTCTCGCCATTTGAATTATTGCTTGTCCTACAGTTTTATTAGCTTACTTTTCTCATTATATTATTTCATGGAAAGATATAAACAGAATATACTAAGTTGTGAAGAATGTAGAGAACAGATAAATATATTTTAACTTAAACCCTTTGAGTGTTTGATCATATGTATATGACACAATTTATACTGTCATTGAATCTCCAATATCACTTATATTTCAGAAATCTCTTTCTCTACTTCTCACATTTAATAACATTTGATGGAATCGCCATAACATATTTTTTTTAATCTCTTAAATAAAAATACTTCAAGCATATTAACTTTAACTTTGTATAATCTGTTGGAAGGTTCAAATGTTATTATGGGGGGGAGGACCTTTTATCAGGTACATAAATGCTCTTTCTGGCTTTTAAACATTTTCTATAAACAATGCTACTGCTTTTATTTTACAATCTATTAGCACAAGAAAATCATGCAAATGTCCCCGTGACTAAATGTAGTGCTCAGCATATGGAGAACCTAAAATTCATTCCATTCATGGAAAACCTTTTTTTTCCCCGCCAGTATACATAATGTTTTCAAAATAAATGATCTTAATTTTGTTTTCTTGTCACTCAGAACAGTAGTGCACATATTATTTAGTTCTTAAAAATAATATGTTAACATTGACAGTTTAGTAAACACATTTTACATTAATGTATTTAAGAATTCTTTATAGAAATCCAAACTCTTCAGAGACCTGTAGTTCTATCTTATTCCAATGGTTTACTGTAATGCCATCAGAATGTAATGGAAGTTAATGCTACAAGGAATAAGGGATATCAAGGGAGATCTGTTTCACTTCTTTGAAATACGCAGACTGAGTCTTAGAATGCACATTATCTATTATCTACTTTCACTGTTCTGTGATTAAGTTTGTTCTTACTATCACTGTGAGAAGCTATAAATCTATCTATCTATCTATCTATCTATCTATCTATCTATCTATCTATCTATCTCTCTCTCTATATATTTATTCATAATAGTATCGTTGCCAACTATTGAATAGTTGGATACCACTAGTTTGAATACGGTGTAAACTGATACAAGCACTGTTTAATTACTGCCATTTATTTTTATGCAGTCAGAATGACGAGCACTGTGTGTAGAGAAATAAATGAAAGCACATAAACTTTATTGGTCACATATTTCATGCTAGAAACTCCACCAATACTTGGAGATGTTATAATCTATTAGCACACACTGATTACATCCCTGATTACAAGTCCTCACCAGCTCTGTTTCTTTTCTGAAAAATGTTGCTAGTTATAGTAGTATTTTTCTATTTCAAATGAGAATAGTGAAAAAAAGGTGGTGCCCTTCTAAAGAAGAAATTTAATAAGAATCAGCACAGGGGAAGAGAACATTTATTAAATCACCCTATATCTACTGTTCAAATGCGTATAATTAAAAAATTTATTCCTCTAACAAAAATATGTAAAACTATTCACTTTCACTTTTATAACATCTTTCTTTGATCAGTATTGCATCAGTAACACAGGGATATACACGTAAGAAGAATAGGTTTATATCATTAGGTGGGAAAAGCCTTGAGATGATCAGCAAAAATCTAGTCAAAGTATCAAAGGTTAATAAACTACAAAGATGCAAATGGACATAAAATATGGTCAAAACATTTCAATAAGAGGTTGGTTTGTATGAAAAAAAAAAAATATTGCCCAAAGAGTAGAAAAACAATTTTTTCCCCCTTGGGAGAAGTGACATATACTGTGAAATATCTCACTTTATTCTGGCAAAAAAATAATAATAATAATGATCGATACCAAACATATCTCACTTAAATACTTAACAGCAAAAAAGTCTTTGTTATTAAGGCACATGAAATTTGAATTTCCTATTATGTTTGGGTGTGGGCTAGGTTAGGTGAGAGGGAGAAATGTTGGTTGTTGCAGATAACAGAAATGTTCTAAACAAACTTAAGTAAAGAAAATATAATTGAAGATATTTATTTACAGCTACATCATGATTCAAATTTAAAGGAAACTTGCAGATACTCCTAAACACTGAAAAAAAAGAGAAATATATATATACACATATATATATTTATGTATATATATATGTGTATATATATATATTTATGCATATATATATATATATATATATATATATATATATATGTATATATATGAGAGAGATATAGGGATATATATATTCCCATAGGGGAAAAATATCCCTATAGGGGAAAATAAAAATTTTGGAGAATACAATCAATAGAATCAAAATGTGGCAGCCATATTTTGTGATGACTGTTTTATATCAATCACTAGTGGAGGCATTGAACCTATTTATATTTAAAAATAAATGCCAAAAAAAAAAAAAATCAAATGGTGACTATTGTAAACTTCTCAATGTATAAGTAACCGAATATTAGAATATAAATATAATAGTTGGGAGGATATATATGTGCATTAATTTCCTTAGTTGCATTAGGTAGAGTTTATAGAAAATTCAGCATGTAAGTAAATACAATTTATTTTCAGAGTTTTATTGAAAATTATAAAGAGAATATCAAAATATTTAAAATGAATAGCATAAATAAAATAGATTGGAAGGGGGAGAATGAGTAATACTACTGGGAAAGTTTGTATCTATTTCCTCATATTTCATATTAGGGTTTCCATTAGTACACTTTGAAGTTGATTAATTAAGAAATGGAAGTCAAAATATATTACAAAAATATGTGATATGACCCTACAGAAAAAGGAAGATTAAAAATACCCCAGAAAATAGAGAGAAAATAGGTACATGCACCCAAATAGAAACAGACAACTAACAAAATCCCATAACTGAAATAATATATTGAAAGTATAATACATGCAGACAGAAATATTTAAATAATATTTTTTAAAAGCTATATATATTCAAGTTACTAATCCATAGAAAACTACCTCAATTGTTAATGTCACAAAATAACACACTGATTCTGAAGGTGAGGAATTCAGGTGGGGCATAGTAGGGATGTTTTTACTTTGTTCCACTACTTTCCCATTTGCACAAACCAAAAGCTAGGAACTTGAATCATGAGAAGTCTATCTCACTCACATGTCCAGAGGTTGATCCTGAATTTAACTGGGTGGTTGGGCCAAACACCTACACGTGGCCTCGCCATGTTCCTGAAGTTCACTCACAACATGGGAACCATCTCTTAAAAGAGAATCAACGGAAAGTCGACTTTCCCTGCATTCTACTGAGTAGCGTTTCACAGCATTCTATTCAGTAGAAATAAGCCACCAAGCCCAATGCACATTCCAGGGAAGGAGACTGGATCCATCTTTCAACAGAGCAGTGTCAATGTCACATATTAAGAAAGAATGGAATATGACGGTGCAGTTGTTTGGAAGATAAAGTCTAGTCACAATTTAAGGAGGGGGAAAAAAAAAAAAAAAACAGATCCAGGCCAGTCATGAAAAATTAAAAGCAATGAATTTGATATAGATATATTTGTGAGATCAACTGCAATAAATGAAATTAAATCACAGATTTAAAGGTTTTCTTAGATTGCTTAAATAGCAAAAACTGGTATATATACATACCATCTAAATAAAAGTGACTTAGAAAGTTAAAAGAATGAAAACCAAACAACAAAAGAAAAACCTGTGGTTACTCTCTGCTTATTTAAAATAATTAGTGTATAAGGAAGCACACCATTTTTGATTAAGTTCAGTCGTAACAGCTTTTGTGTAGTTAAAACAATAGGCAATGTGTACTAACACTCAGTACCAAACACAAATGGCTAAACACAATTTCATACATAATTAATTTTTTGAATATTTATGCAAAATAAGCATTATTATGAATATTATTTTGCAGATGTGTAATGTGAGACTATGAGACATTGAGTTAATAAAAATGCAGAACTTAAATCTTGCTCTGTCTCATGAGGTTCACAACTATTATTTTATATAGCTTAACAGTTATAGATAATTTTAAGCTCAATTTTAAAAATTTTGATGTGTTAATTTCAAATTAAAATTGACAGGTGCTGTTTTATCTAGTTCAAATATCTACATTTTAACCCTGTACATTCATAATATACCTAATCCAATGATAAATGTTGACACAATTTACTTGAATTATAAAATTCTTCACCTTCTCTCAATTCTAGACCTAAGCTGAGCCTTGCACTTTCTTTTCATGATACTACATAACATTTATGTTTGGCCCCTGAGAGGTTTTAATAAGAATTGATTGGTGTCAATGGCAATAATGACTTCTATTTTCTCCTTGAATATTATCTTTTAGATACCACTAAGAATATGATGCTTAAAAGGGTCTAACTTTATTTATAATTTCTAACAATGGCTAAATCATTTAATATGAAACAGCCTTTTCAAGTGAACAAAAGTGGTACAATTAGTTGTATTATACAGTAATTATAATACAGATGGTCTTGACTTATGCTGTTTGCCTTTTGCGACTTTATGATCCAGTTTCAGCAGAGACCATAATTTGAATTTTGAATTTGGATATTTTCTCAGGCTACTGCCATGCGGTATAGTACTCTTTCGAGATGCTGGGCAGCGGCAGAGAGCTCCAACTCCCAGTCAGCCACGTGATTCTGTGGGTAAACAAATGACACTCTACAGCGGACTGTTTTGCCAGCGGTTTTTTGTTTTGTTTTGCTTTGTTTTGATATTGTGTGTCTTTGCTTTTGCGTCCCATCACGTCTACAAAATTCCTATCTGTGTTGCCTGCCTCTGGTGAGAAGAACAGGAAAGCACTTAACTTGAGTTTCATTTCAAAATATGAAATGAACTCTTGAGATGAAATTCAAGATAATTGCCCAACTGTGGATGGATATAAGTGTTCTGAGCACATTTAAGGTAGGATAGGCTAAGTTACAATTTGCAGTAGGTTATGGGTATTAAAAACATTTTGATTTATGATACTTCTAATTTACGAGGTGTTTATCAGGATGTAGATCCCTCAAAAGTCAAGGGGCACCTGTACTGTATTATAGCCTTAATAAATAGAAGTTACACTTATCCAGACTAATGTTTGATGAAGAATATTTCATAGGCAATCACAGATACCCATTAGGTAAATTTATTTGTGCAATGTAGAGTCACATGTAAGAAAGGTCAAGACATTATAGTCAAAAGAACAGAAAACCCAACCGGGCCATGACTCTTAGTTCCATTAGTTATAACTGGAAGATCTTGACCTTATAATTTAAGCTTCAGACACATTTATTTACTTACCAATAATGGAAATAATCAAACCAAGCCTCACAAGTTTATGTTTAAATACATTAAACAATAGTTTACTAAATGAATAAAGAGCTATGTAAAATATGTATATAATGGGAAGTTTTATTAGGATTCTAAAGATAAACAATAGGGTATGTGATGGTGAGAAAGAAGGAAGAGAGTGAGTGTTTTGGATTGGCTAGTAGGGTAAATAATCTCTGAGGAACTGACAAATACTCTAAGAATTGAAGAGTAAAGAAGGTAATCCAATTACATTAAAAGTACACATGGATTTTGTCAAGCAATAAACAGTCAGCACATTGGCCGATGGGAGGAAGGGCTTTAAATCAGAAACAGAGTAAGGAGTGTCAGAAGATCATGAAGAGGTAGGAAAAGAGAGTCCAAAAGACTTTTCAGAGAATATTATAAAAATGAAATTGAGGTGGAATGAATGATGAGCTTGGAGGAAAACTTAGAAACTATGCTGGAATGAAATAAGGCAAGATGGAAATGTTTCTTTGAAGATGTTATCATGCAGATCAATAGAGACATTGACAAGAACAGTTAGAAGCGGGGGTGGGGGAGCATTGCAGAGAGATGGCACATTTCAGTGGTTTAAATAATGGATATGCTACATTTCTTTCTGAAATTATGCTCAATAGAGAGCCTAATCCCCCCAATACACAATATGTAGAGCTTGCAATTAAAATACAACAAATTTCTCTTAAATGCATAGCTGATGGCAAACATATCATTGCAAGAAAGCAAAGCAAATCCCAGAACTACTAAGAGGAAGCTGGATCTGAGCTGTTCAGGGATGGTCTTGGAGATTGGATTTGGCTTTTTGTAGACAATAGGCTTGGACATTTTCAGTGATGTGGATAAAACAGATGAAGTTTATCAAAACAGAATGATGGAACTAAGACAGCAAAATTAAACCACAATCTTCCAAGGCTTCACCCATTACTGGAAGGAGAGACTGGCAGACCCACAGAAATGGGAAAACAACAGAAACTCTGTCTCTATATTTGAGAACTTCAGGATGTATAAAAGTTATGAATGTATACATGTAAGCGCTCTATTAACTATTATGTCTTAGGTGAGCTATGGTGAGACCAGACACAAATCAAGAGAGACAAACCAGAGTAAGTTTTAGAAGTTTGTTACTCACAGTTCTCCAAGGAGAATACAGCTCACTACAGGAGGCCAGGCAGGGAAGCAGAGGGACTGATCATGTGGCAGAGGGAGAAAAGGAACTGTAGGTCCAGGCCTTAATTACGGTTTCTGTAAGAAGAAAGGGGAGAGGTAGAGTAAGGATGCTTAGGATTGGCTAATGGGTCAAATATATGGTGACAGAAAGATAACTGCCATTGGACAGTAAACACACAATGCAATATATAGATGATGTATTACAGAATTGTACTCTTGAAACCTATATCATTTTACTAACTAATGTCATCCCGATGAATTTAACAATGATAATAAACATCAAATAAATAAATAAATAAATAAATAAATAAATAAATAAATAAATAAATAAATAAATAGTTTTGGTGGACTTCAGGGCTGGGGCACAGGAGATTTCCCTTATTGTCTGGTGCTTGGCTGACAGTGATTAGGGCAGAAGTACACTGGCTAGAGTGTGAGAATCTGATTCGGTAGGTCTTAGGGGTATAGCTTAATCAGCTACTAAAAATAGATGATGGACTGTCCTCTAGCCAGGGCATCAAAACTAAGTTGAGAAAGCATTAAAAAGAAGAAGAAGGAGGAGGAGGAAAAGGAGGAGGAAGAGGAGGAGGAAGAGGAGGAAGAGGAGGAGAAGGAAAAATGAAACCAAACATCAAACAAACAAAAAAACTATAAGAACATAGTATAAATAAGAATCAAGTGACACCCTACTAGTACATTATGAAATTGGAGAAAACCAAAGACAAAAAGAAATTTCACATGCACTCAAAAGAAACAAGAAAACTTTGCAAAAAAAACGATAGTTATATTACTTGATATTTTACAATAGCAATATTAGTAGAAAAAAGAGATATTATATCCCAAAAATAGTAACAGAAAATAACTCTTGTTCTGCAATCCATTGTCCAGTTAAACTATATAACAAAGCAAATAAATACGTGCACCTATAAAAACTGAATATTTATTATATGTCAGATATTTTATTTTAAAACATTACATATGCTAAATCATTTTGTCGTTCCAGTAATCATGAACTAGACTGGTTTTCTTGATTAAAAAACTGAAGCATAGAGAGATCAAATAATTTTCAAAACACTACAAAGCCAGTAAACCAATTTCTAAAACACAAGTTTCTAATTATTACACTGAACAGTTTCACTGATGTATTGCATGGGATCCAACCATTTTTCGATCATCACTAAAGACAATACTAAAAGATGCAATCCAGAAAAGAGAAAGTTGGAGGAAGAAAGAATAAAGAGGGAGAAGAGAACAGTGTGCTGGAGCTTGCTCAAATAGTCTTGCAAGATCAGATTATTATTTTCAGGACTTTTGCAAAGCAGCTGTCAAAGCATTAGTAGCTTGAAATTGGCCATGGTAGAAATGTTTAATCCAAAGATTTCAGAACATCTTAGAAATCAGAGGTGTTTTTCCACTCACACTCCAAGCCACAGATACTAGTATAAGGGAAGAAAATGATTAATTCATATAAATGACTGAGGAGTATTGGAAAAAAAATAACAGAAATAATGACTACTTCAGAGGGTATAAAAATTAGATGAAATACAAATGCTAGGAAAAAAAATTGAAATTTTGAATACTATTATAGTTAAAGCATTATAATTTCCTTCAATTAATTGTTAGGATAGTAGGGATAATGATGATTTAAAAAAATAAATTATTATAATAATACAACTAAGAGAAAAATAAAATGATAGCTTATCTATGTAAAGAGTAAGACAAACCTCTGTCAAAAGACAAGTAGGAAAAAAGAAAGAAAGTTCCAAATAAACAATACCAAAAATAAAAATGGGTATAACAAGAAGCACAGAAGATTAAAATAAATGTAAAGCTATATGTAATATTTGGAAATAAATGGAAAACAGTTGAAATTCATGATTAAAATTTTTTTTTATCAAAGCTGAAAGACTAAATAGAATACTAATACAAATATAACCATTAATGCAACTAAATGAATTTTTAACACACACACACACACACACACACACACACACACACACAGTTAAATGTTTGCAGGGCAGATTTCCAAATAGTCAAGGAATTCCTATTTAGAAAGTTAATCTGGGGAACAGAAAGTTTTCTCCAATATTTTTTGTCTTATACTGTATAACTTTGAGACCAAAACCAGATAAGTATAGAATAGAGAAGTTAATTTAACCTCACAGATGGTTATCAATTTCTATATCTTATATATATTGCAAAGCAAATACAGCAGATAGTCCATCTGCTTATGAAACATTTTTAGTGAACTAAAAATACAAGACAATTTTTTAATCTGATGCAGTTTTCTCCATTGTCTCAAAACAACAAAGAATTATTACATAAAACACGTATTAAAATGAGGAGCCACTAATTGACAGAAGAAGAATTCCAAATAGACAATACTTATAAGAATCAGTTAAATACAAATTTCAATCACGATAAAATACAATTTGTACACATCTAGTTAAAAAAAGTTGAAAAGCCTGACAAATCAATTCCACTCTAAGGAATACATCAGATTCTCACAGAAATAATATATATGCATGTTCGATGAAGCTTTTGTTTAAAATAATACACAAGAAAAAACATCAATGAGACGATGGTGGATTTATAGTTCTGTAGATAAAATGGAGCACTATATAGGAATGAAAGCAAATGAAAATAGAGCTACATGTCGTAAGGAAGATACATAGGTCTGTATGCCATCAGAAATGAATTTTATTTTATATATCTTAAAATAAAATAATAAATGATAAAAAGCAACCTCTGCAATTGTTTAACAAAAAAAGTCTATGTCAAATATTAAGAAAATTTAATAATGTCATCCTGCAATGCTTAATAATTCTACTCCCTTCAACATAAATAAGTTGCTTAAAAGAACATGCAATGATATAATTTACTTTTCAAATTGAAACTGGCTCTAGTTTTTTCTCAGGTTCTCTAGGAGAAAAATGTGTCTGTATTCATCTCTAAGCAGCGGTCACTGAAGTAATTGACTGATGTTTCTATCATTAAAATTTTCTGCTTAAAAAGGAAAGAAAAGAGCTATCAAGCCAAGTAAGGACGTGGTAGAGCCATGGAATGACAAAAGAAACCTTAAATGCATAATGCTAAGAAAAACAAACCAATCTGAAAAAGTGATATACTGCATTATTCTATCTATAGGACCTTCTGAAAAAGGCAAAACCATAGAAACAGTAAAATATCAGTGGTTGCAAGGGTTTCCTTAGCATGGACAGGCCGGAAGGATAGGTTGAGCAAGGGATTTTTGGGGCAGTGAAGTTATTCTGTACTATATACTATCATAGTGGTACATGCATTATACATTTGTCAAAACCCACCGATTATACAACACAAAGAATGAATCCTAATGTAAACTGTAGACTTTAGTTAATAACGTACCAATATTGGTTCAGTTGGAACAAATGTACCAAATGTACACACTAATGCAACATATTAAAAACAGGGGAACTGTGTGCAGGATTGGAAGGGGATGCATGGGAACTTTGCATTTTTTCCTGTAAATTAAACTACTGTAAAAAACAAATTTAAATAACAACACATATTCTATAGGATGAATGAATTACTTTTTATGTACTACTATCCCATGACAATTGCCATTAAAGAGATGAAGATATACTCACTAGGACAAATAGTAATACATATTTATATCATATCATTAGCAAATGTGAGTAAATAAGGTGTCACAAATATTGTGGGTATTCTTTAAATGATTTGCAATGGAATGTGTCTAAAGATGGTTTGAAATAAAATCTTCAATTCCAAAATTTCATATGACCAAGCTGCATATGAATTATAAACCCACACATATTATTTATGCACACCTAAAACTATATCTTGTGAACTAAAAACAATGAGCAAGATACTTAGGGATATTTATAGATTTGTACAGATGGCGTTTGCATTCATTTTAAGGTCGTTTTACTCAGTGTTTTCATTTTCTATGTTGCCAGGCTAAGAATCTTTTGGCTAGCTTTGTTTCTCCTGAGTACTTATGCCCATCTTTTCACTAATAGCGCTCTTCCTTTATCAACTTTCCACACTGAACTACTGAAATAATTCTCTATTTATGTGCAGATTATATATACGTGTGTGTGTTATTTTTGAATGACTAACACCTAAGCGTCTTTCCCATTTATTCTAAAATTTTGAATCTTCGTATCTCTTAAAAATAAGTCACAAGTGAGGCTTTTCCAAGGCTCTGCCCTCATTCTCTCACGTGTGCCTATAGTGTCACACACTTTTTATTTCTTATGAATCTTTCTGTATTTCATTCCACCCACATGCAGTATATATTTAGTTATTTTTATAATATATTCTAAAAATGACTTGCTTTGTAAAATCATTCAGTTACTATTATGTTAACTGATTACATTATATATATATATAAATATAATACATATACATTATATTAATATAAGACTCAGTATTATATTATATTATATTATATTATATTATATTATATTATATTATATTAGACCCAGTCTTATATTACAGTAAAATAATACTGGGTCTTATATTAATTTTTGCTCCAAAAGACGCATTAGAGCTGATTGTCCGGCTAGGTCTTATTTTTGGGGAAACATAATATATATGATATATATGATATGATATCATATATATATATATATATATATATATAATATACATCATCTCTCTCTGTGTATCTCTCTCTCTCTCTCTCTCTCTCTCTCTCTCTCTCTCTCTCTCTCTCTCATAGTAATTTGCTTTGGCTCTTCCTTAGAAAATATCTCCTAAACCTCTTTGTACATTGGCCAAATAATTTTAGTGACTGTGTTATTCATACAGTTACCATATTTGGAAGCAATGAGGCACCACTCTGAAAGAACGTCAAGGGTATGGAGGTATAATAATACTACAAAGGAATAAGAATTTGGACCAATACTTCAAACTATACCTATATGACTGCTATGGACTGAACTGTGTCCCTCCATCCCCACGATTCATATGTTGAATCCCTGGCTCCCAATGTGATGGTATTAGGAGATGGGGACTTTGGGAGGTACTTAGAGAGGTCATGAGGGTGATGCCCTCAATGAGATTAGTGTCCTTGTAACTAGGGAAACAAGAAAGGTTAAGATTCTCTCCCCCCTCTCTCCCCCACCATGTGAGGACATAGTGAGAATGCATCTCTCTTCAAGCCAGGAATAAAGCTTTCACTAGCACCTTACCATGGTAGCATGATAATCTCAGACTTTTAGCCTCCAGAGCTTTGAGAAAATCAAGTACTGTTGTTTACATCGCCCAGTCTGTGCTATTTTGTTATGGCAGCCTGAGCTAAGGCAATGATAATTCCAACGTCATTAGAGAGCAGAACCAGCCTGAGCAACTAGAAGTACCTCTTCTATAAAATGACAAAAGAAAGGGAATACAATGTATGTAGGATTCTACCACCTTCATAGTACAACTAATAAACTAATAATAAACAAAAATAACTTTTTTTTGTAGGTATTCAATGTCAGGCCCTATGCTAATGTATATGTATTAACTTTTTCATTCTTCACAACCTCCTGAGATACAGTCCTATTGTTAACTCCATTTTACAAATGAGGGAACTGGACACAGAGAGGTTAAATAACTTGCCTAAGGGGGTTAAACAATCAGTAAATGGTAGAGCCAGGATTCAAACCAAGAGGTTTCACTGTAATGGCTACTCCTACGATCTCTCTACATTGTATTTAATTTGAGATGAAGCCTCATGTTCCATACCATTACACGGAGATGTTGCAATGTCCACACAATGCATTAATGACCTTGTTAAAGAGACTCCATCACTTCCTGCTACTTAAAACTATCCTGCATCTCATGATTCTTCTTGGCCTCACTTCACCCTCTATAAATTATGAATTGTGAAGATAATTATACACTGTGAACAGGAATTTCATTCTAATCTATATTATTAGTGATACACTCTATTATCAGAGTTCTTGCCTCTCTTTAGATACACTTAAGATTGCGAAAGTACTTAATAAAACAACAAAACTATTTGGTTGATAAATTTTGTTGGAAGAGTTCAGGTAAAAGCTCATGCAGGTGATACAGCTGTAGAGATTAGTCCAGGTGTAGCCCAATCCCGTCTTACTAAAATTATTTTTCTAGTCTTTTGATTTTACTTGACTGTCAAACACCTTATTTTTTACTCTATGTTTCAAGGAAATAGTTTTAGACACTGCTAAATGTCAGTTGCCACTCTTATGTGTGGGGTTCATTATTTCTTAGAAAATACTCTACATTCATGCTTGGTAAATATCTTACTTTTGTTTTAATTTCTCTAAGTAGTACCCAAATCAAGTGACTGTCATATTATATATGGTTTTTCTATAGAGGTGGTAGGGCAAAACTTGTGTTTTTTCTAATTTGTGCCATATGTGCCTAATAAAAATCACTTCATGTCATTTTTGTTTTTCAAATTTGTTTGCTTATTTTTTTCTGGTCAGAGTCCTTTCTCTAGTTTCTTATATGAGAATAATCAATCCATCACTACTTCAAAATTTATTTAGGTGGTGACCACAATAACCTTAGCTAGTTCTTAATTCTCCACAATAAATATAGCTTCTGAGTCTTACTCTTCTGGGAAATGTATTGCCTTTTAAAATAGCACCAATCATTTCCATAACCTACCAATATAATTTGCATACTAAATTAATAATACATTCTTAGTGGCTTTAAATAGCCACATAACTAGACACAGGACACAGGCTGAATTTTTATGTGAGCAGCAGAATTAGGGATATTTGTAAAAGTCTTCCTCAATGGGACCCAGATAGTGGGGCATAAAACCATTCTATCAATGAAGTAAATTTAATCCCAATACGAGATGTATAAGGGATTCCACTCGAAGAGCTTTTTTCTAAAACATATTAGAAAATGCCAATTAGATTTAGACTACCATCTTGCTATGTAAGTGTTATGGACTGGATATTTGTGTCTCCCTAAATTCATATATTGAAGTATTAAACCCCAATACAATGGTATTTGGAGATGGATCACTTGGGATGATACTAAGTCATGATGGTAAAATCCTCATGAGTAAGTTTAGTGCTGTTATCACAAGAGACAAGGGAGAGATGATCTTTCTCCACTCTGTGAGCACAGTGGAGAAAGAACACGGCTGTCTGCAAAACAGACAGTGAGGTCTCCCCAGATAGCGAATATTCTGTCACATTGGCCTTGAACTGCCTAATCCCTAGAAATGTTTAAGACACCCAGTCTATATTTGTTATAGTATCTTGAGCTAAGACAATAAACTTTCAGGTTTTTAAAATTATTTCTTTATTAAAAAAATAATTTGTGAGTAGAATACTTGGTGCAAGAAAAGCTGGGGCAACCGATTTCCTGTATTGATCAAATAATGTATATTATATATTTAAAGCCATGTACTACTGACAACTAAGGTATTCCTTATTGCTTTCATAAATATTTACTACATATTCATATGTAACTGAAACCTAATATAAAAGTTATGGGCTAGGATAAAATACATATAAAACTTCTGATAAAGATGGTAAAATTCCCAGTATTTCTCTATTTTACCTTTCATTTTGTCTTTCTTTATAGTCCTCCAAATATGGTACTCTTTTTTTCCCCATTTGTTACACTATTTTACTTAAAGGGACAAAAGTATAAATCAGGAGAATATATATATATATATATATATATATATATATATATATCCATTTTACTACTAGAATGAACTCTTTTCCACCTATAGTCTCTATATATAGTGATGTAAGTAGTGATGTAAGCGTGGTAGACAAAAATATATAAAATTTATTGTCTACCTTGCTTACATCACTGCTTCATTCCAATTTTCGTAAAATTTATTACGTAAAACAGCCAGATTTGAAAATGTATATTTTATAGTTAAACATTTATTTGACTGTGAAAATGGAAACATTATCAGAATAAAATGTAAATAGATAATAAGCTTTACTTGTGTGCTCCATCTTTTCAACTTGATCAGGTAGATGGATGGCACTTTAAATAATGTGTTAAATTGAGAGACTACATTAAATAGAAAAGAACATCATGGAAAACAGGAAAGCCTTTCCATTAAGAGCTTCAGATATGAAATGTTCTGTTCAGACACCAACTAAACCTAAATTGATATTTTTTATTTCAACTGAAAGAGCTAGAGAGTAATTAAAGGTAATTGGCATGTTATTATTCTTAAAAGGTTCTCTTTTCTGTTCTAAGAATACCGGGGAACAATTGAATAGATAAAAAGTGAACTATAAATTGCCAAATAGATTTTTGTATAATAGTATATCTTTCTAGACAAAAGATATTTCAAACCCACAAAAAAGAGGGAGATGCACTTGCCTTACTGGTCTTATATCTTGCCTGACCACAGTGAAGTTGCATGAGATTTTTAAATTGACAGAGTTAAAACTACCTTAATGGGTTAAGATGGAATCAAAACTGAATGTGATAAACTCAAGGGAGATCATCAATTGGTTAGCAACATTTAACATTAGGTGCATAAAGTTACTGGATAAATAAAATTGAAAACTGAACAAATACCTTCATTTAAGGTTACCTATGGCACATTGATGCTGTTAACATTATTGATCCAATCTGGGAAGCCCTCCATCTTGCCCTTTCTCTATCCAAATCCTGCATATTTTTTCCAGAATAGGATCAATATGAATTCTCATTATGAAGCCATTTATTTACTAGTAGATCCCTCAATGAACTCTTTTCACCTATAGTCAATACAGAGGCACAATCTTCCCCTTTCATCTTTAGTTTCTCTGTACCAATAAGACTCCCTCAGAGGCTTATGGAAATAGTTTAACCTTGTCTAGTTAAAATATAAACTTTACCCATTTTTCTCTCTGAGACATGTTTTTTTTCTGCTTCATACATTTACCATATTGTTCAAAATATTTTCACCTGTATCTTTATTATTTCTTCTATTTTTGAAAGCTTATTGGTGTTTTTTTCACAGTTTGCTTGTGCTATCTTTTCATGATTTATTTCTGGAACACTCCAAATACAGTTTATTTTGGGGCATCACACCATGCTAAACAAGAGAATATACTGAAGAACTTGAGTAAAAACAGTTTATCTTCATGCTGTACAAGGTATAGGGATTTTTATTTAAATTAAATAAGTCTTCATACTAGTTCCCCTATTTATATCACTTTTATACCACATAGATACAACACTTATTTAATCTGTTTTATAACATGAGCTTTTGAGTCATTTTTTTTACAGCGTTACTGTGGTATATTGATATATAAAGAATGCATATATTTAATGCATACAATCTGATTAATTTATGCGTATGCAAACACTTGTGATACTATCACCACAATTAACATAATAAGCATATCTATCACCTCCAAAAGTTTTCTTGTGTCATTTTTGTTTCCTATTGTGTGTGGTAAGAATATTTAATACGAATCTACCCTCTTAACACATTTAAGTGCACGACACCATACTGTTAAGTAGGCACTACGCTGTATAGCAGATATCTAGTACTTATTAATCTTGTATAACTGTAAGTTTACACTCATCGAACAACATAAATGACTAGGAAGATGGCTGCTTCAGTTTTCCTGGCAATTTGGAGTTTAACCTAGAGACTGTCTCTGGGACTATAACTATAAAATAAATGTAATTATTTTTAATCTAAAATTAACTAGATGAATAGCTACATGTCTATTCCTCGGGGTATGTGAAGAGATGTTCAGGCTTTTTGCAGACACACATGGAAATCTAGGGAGATTAAATTTCTCCATAACCGGTTGTGGCTTATTCTACGAATGTTTCAGGTTGCTCTAACACTTGAAAATCTATCAATGAGAATAACAAAGAAATATCAAATTTTAAGATCATCTCAAAAAAATGGAGAAAATTATTTAATAAAACTCAAACTCCAATTTACAATAACAATCTCTTAACAAATCGAGATATATAAAATGATCTTAATCTTTTAAAATTCATCTACTAGGAAACCTAGTCAATATTATAATCAAAATCTTAGGCAATGGAATAGAATAAGGATAAGAAATAAAAAACAGAAAGTGGAAACTAAGTAGAACTCTCTTTAATGTCAGTCCATAGGTTCTATATAGCAGCCCCCTCTTACCTGAGGGGAATAAGTTAAGACTCCAAGTGGATACCTGGAGTCGCAGATAGTACCAAACCCTATATATACTACATTTTTTCCTATATATACATACATATGATGGATTTTCATTTATAAATTAGGCACAGTAAAGATTAACAATAGCTAATAATTAAACAAAACAATTATAGTACACTGTACTAAAGTGATGTAAATGTCTTTAATCTCAAAATATCTTTTTGTACTGTATGCACTTTTTTCACGGAAAGGAAGCACTTTAAATACATCTTTTTTTCACTTAAAAAGCACTTTTAAGTACACCTTCTCATTGGCTTAACTGAATTGCCAGCATCACTACTCTTGCATACAGGCACCATTATTAAGTAAGGCTATATAAACCCAAGCACTGCAATATCTAAATGGTTGATCTGATAACCTAGACAGCTACTAAGTGACTAAGGGGAAGGAAACACATACAGGGTGCATATGCTAAACAAACAAATAAACAAACAAACATTTATTTGTAAAGCACTAATAGAGATCCTTGATTTTTTCAATCCTTCAGTTATCAATAATCACTTTACCATCACATGTTAACTGATGAAAGAATACTATCTAAATATTAATAATGACAAATATTTTGTGTCAGAACTTTAAAGAAGAAGAGTCCAAGGAAAAATTAAAACAGGCTGTTGTCTATCATTCTTAGATGTTATTTTCAATTGAATGTTTCTTCAGACTTAATAAAAATTGTAATAATGAAACAAGTGTAACTTTTCATCCACCTGAAATTGATATTTGCCATTATTTCAAATCAAGCTTTAGAATTTTTGAGATTAAACAAACAAACAAACAAACAAAAAAAGAAACACACAAAA
Source organism: Rhinolophus sinicus (assembly GCF_057876585.1). NCBI lineage: Eukaryota > Metazoa > Chordata > Mammalia > Chiroptera > Rhinolophidae > Rhinolophus > Rhinolophus sinicus. The sequence continues at coordinate 123,570,514 of NC_142515.1, forward strand.
AGGAACAACAAATTGGTGAAAAGGAACAATTAAATAGAAAGTGAAATGGTTATTAGAGTAATTATGGGGAATCTATTGAATAGTGCTTTTGCATTAAGTCATTTTTTTCTTGATTTTAAAAATGTTACTCTTATAAACTCTTCACTTGAAATAAACTAAGTTATAAGATTGGTCTGGCTGTCAGCGATAATTGTATACATGCATAGCAGTGCCCTCTGCTCAGTAACTAATACATACATACATATATATATTTGGATATATTTAACAACTCTGTCACATGTAGCGCACACACTCACACATTATTTTTTTACATTAATATGTGTTTTACTATCTTATAGTAACTATTTACTTTTAGAAGAATCACTAAGCATAATAAAATATAGAGCAGAAAAACTAATTATCTCATATGGAGTTAGTTTCACTTGACATTTATGCATAGAGAAGTTAAGTGATTCCTCCAGGAATAAATGCAATACAAGAGAAAATAAAACTTTATAGTTATGGAACCTGCAATTGGTCACATAATTTTGGAGCATTCTAGGTAAATTATGGTTTAGTAAAACATGTATCACTTGTATAATGAATGATAAGCTCAAGAGAAAATGTTTTGGCTGACAAGGGACAATATCATACTTTAACAACTATGTATTTTATTACTTCAAATACGAATCTATTCCTAAAACAACAGAAAAAAGGAAAAGGCACAGGTCTACTTTAGAAAGTAAAGTATTGTTATACAGTCACAGTTAGAAAAACAAGTGGCGATCAGTGTGTGATTTCAGATAACTGCAGGGATGGGGGGTGCAAGGCTCATAACACCAGCATGGGCCAGGGAGCTGCGTCCTACACAACTAGACTTAGAAACAATGGCTTGAACCTCAGTGGTGGGGGGAGGCAGAGGAAGGGGAAAAAATAGTCAACTGATAGGTGATTCAGGACAGCTGCTGGCAGAGAAAAGGTATACTTACCACTAGTATTTTATGTGATCGGTGTACCTCACACGGTGTATCTCATTCAAAGATACGTGGTAGCTTTTCAAGGAAAATATGAGATGTCCACCCTTTCCATTTACATTTACTTTTAAGTCATTTGGTATATTTGTGTGATAGCTTCTCTATTTCATGTTTAATCTTTTAAAATTGTAAACAGATCTTAAGTGTGTAAAACACTGCCATTGACCTTTGGGATGGGAATATGACAGATTGTTCTTCCACTAATACCTGGAGGAAGAGCAGAAGATAGCCACACCACTGACAAAGTTTACGTGGCACTAACTTAGGGAAACAGAAAAAGTGAATGGAAAGCAGATTTTGTAATTGGCAGATTTTGGAATAAATCTATCATAGATATAAATGAATGTTCTTCATTAGACATGTTAGATAACCTATGCTACCATGTTTCCCCGAAAATGAGACTGAGTCTTGTATTAATTTTTGCTCCAAGAGATGCATTAGGGCTTATGTTCAGGGGATGCCTTCCTGAAAAATCATGCTAGGGCTTATCTTCTGGTTAGGTCTTATTTTTGGGGAAACATGGTAGTTACTGCTAATCCTTCTTCATTTAACCCTTCATTCAACTTAATGTGAACCCTTGTTTTCTTTCTGCCTACCTGCCTGCCTTTCCTTTCATTATGAGTAATTACTCTGTTCAGGCATTACTCTCAGATGTAGAGGATACAATTATATATCTATATATCGATATATCTATATATCGATATATAGATATATAATACAAAATCCTTACTCTCATGAAACGACATTCACTCAGCAACAATGAAATGTTAGTGCCATTTTTTGAAACATGGGAAAAGGTGGATTGCAGGAGTAAAATTATGATGAGATGATGTTTATTTGGCATTCAACTTCTAATGTTCAGTAGTTTGTTTGTTTTTTATCAGAAAGTGGATATCATGAGAGATGACATATATTTGAAAACAATTAATTGCTATATAGTGTTAAAGATTAACTAATGACTCTCAATTTTAGCCTAAGCTAAATGTACATAGGGGAGAGATAATACCTAAGAATTTATTTCTGGAATGTTTCCCTGTATGGAGATAGTTAATATAAGAGGAGAAAGTTCCCAAAAATTAAGTCATAAAGGAAACTAAGAAGAGCACAAAGTCTGGGAAGTCAGTGAAGAAACAATTGTAGGGAATGAGTGACATATTCTGCTTATCGTAGAGACTTTGAAAACAATGATAAGTGAAATTTCGCTGTTGGTGAAAGGAAGAGTGTTGGCAATCTTTAGCAATATTTGTTTTAGTGAAGTAACAAATACAACGTGTTAAGAGAAATTAGAAGAATTAGTAGGACAGTGTATATAGACAACCCTTCTGAAGAAAGACGAGAGCAGAGAATTTGGTTAATGCTGGAGGGTTACAGAGTGACATAGGGACAAAGGAGAGTAAAATATATAACTCAGAATTAAGAGAGAGTAATTTGTGGAGGCAGTTCTAGACTGGAGCAAGAGAGGATATGATCCAATATATAACTGGGAGGGTGAGGTTTGTATTAGAGAAAGGATAGCAAATCTATCATAACAAGAAGAAAGTCAATGTGTGTGTGTGTGGGGGGGGGGTAGGGAGGACAGAGGGAAAGAGCATGGTAGAGACCTAGGTAAGAATATTAGCAAGTTCTCTTATAAATGCTCTTGTCAGTAAATTATACAAATTGTCTATATGGAAAGAGTTAGGAGGGTGGTGAACAGTACTGAAGGTTTGAGCCGAGAGCAGCGGGTAGAGGTGGTTTTCTACCTCCTCACACTACAGGGGATGGAAATGATGAGAGAAATGATCAGAGATATAGAAATGGATAACTGCACATTTCCTAAGTTTCACTCAATATTATCTGAGGAGAACAAATATCTCTAAGAGAATAAAATGGAATTTTTCAGTCATCTAACAGATACGTTACTCTCTCCCCAGAGGCTGCTGATAGTCTCGGCTATGGTCACAATTAACTCATACTCTGGTTTGTGCTGGTTAAACTGGGTGCTACTGAGATAGAGGAGGGATGGCAGGAGCTAATTTTGGCCAATTTGACGTCATCAGAAAGACTCGTTTTGTAATCTAAATGTGTACTTTATGCTGTCATAAATCAGTAATCCTTACTAATGCTGACTAAGTGACAAACCAGTAAACATAAGTGAAAAGATTACATTGTGCGCTTTAAATAAATCCTGTTAGTTTTTTTTTTCAATTTGTCTTCTGAAACAACCAGCCTAAGTAAGATACATAATAACAGTTACTTGTTGGATGAATATGCCAGGAACTTCATAAAGCCTTCTTATAATCTGAGAGATTTTAAAAGGGAGTCAATATTATTACTACTTTATAAGAATGAAATCTGAAATTCAAATTAAGTAATTTGTAATCAAATTTATATAGATGGCAAGTTTCAAAGCCAGAGCCAAATATAAGTCTGACTGAAACCAGTAACTGCTTTTTAAAAAATATATTAGCTACCAATCACATGACTCACCTATTAAAATAACGAGAAATGATTCATGAATGTGCATTAATGGATTAAAATATGACACAAATATAGTGTGTTTTTATTTGTAAGGATCATAGAAGTCATCTTTATTACCTGTATCCTTGAAAACAGTTTATTCTTTAAAAATACTTTTGTTACTTCTCCTTCAACATGTTTATGTTTTTTAATTTAATACTAATGTAACATTTTTAACCTGAACAATTTAAATAATTTAGGAGTGAAATCCCAATTGATAAAATTTTATTATTCAATTGGTACTATATTGGGATCCCTTTTCCCCCAGAAAGCAATCTCTAAAGGGTTGTTACAGAAGATGTTCTTTCAAGTGAAATGTTTTCAAGTTTCCTCAGTGAAGTAGACATTGCAATGTTATATTTAAACTCAACATGGTGAACTCAAGAGGTAAAGAGAAACTATTGTATTTGCTTTGAGCAGCTACATACTGTAATAAAAGAGACTAGATGCAATTCAAATCTAACCTCATTTGAGGATAACCACAGGCAGTCTTGTTTGTATATCTTGTAATTTTGGACTAGCTATTGGAAAGTCATTCAGTTTTGCCTCAGAGCACCCACTAACCTCAGACCAAAAGGCATAAACATTAGTATATAGGGATTAGCCTCTGCAGACCAGACACAGGTATGTGCAATTGCATAGTGTGCATGACTCATAAAAAGAGAAAATAAATGGTTCTCTCAGATGAAGTGTTGTGTGAAAACATTACTTAAACTAAGAATAACCACTCCTAGGTTAGCAAATAAGTTGAAGGCAGTCAAATTAGGTTGTATTTCGTACAGACTTTTAATGTCATTTTTCTTTATAACAGAGCTTCTTTTCCTCTATTTGACTGTAAATAATTTGATTATTGGGTCCGTTATATTTGTCCTTGTATCTCTCACAGAACCAGCCAAGGTACTTTGCACATGAATAATAACCCATTAATATTCTGGAGTTGAATTACATTTAGGAGTAGTTCAAAGGTATTTTTTATGGGTAAATGACAATATTACCACTACATAAGATACTACTGAAGGACTTCTTGATAATAATATCATGACATCTTTAGCCAAAGTAAGAACTAATATGTAGGAGTGAACAATAACAAAGTAAGTTAAAATTTAGAATTTGATAGACAATGGAAATTACTTTTTGGGTCTAAATATTTAAGGACTGATGTATATGAAACTTTGAGGTTTAATATTATTTGTAGATATATTTATTAAATATTCTAGCTATTTAATCTAAGAGACAATAATGTTTGACAGCAATTCAAAAGTAAACAAGTGAGAGATTTGTTGAATACATCCTGAGAGCATAGAAATAGCTATGTTTCAACTCATTACATGAATTCATATAGTAAACGTAAGCAGGTCAATTCTACCTTTATCCAAAATATTTGTTTATCACTGTGAAGGTGTAGTTGTGTTCTGTTACCGGTTTATTACTATTAAGACTTTAATTTCATAAATTGAAAGTTAAATCTGCAGTGGATGGAAATATGCCTTGTTCCAATAAAAAACTGTGATGTGGGTACATTCTATTTTGAGCATTTCCTTATTTCTTTGTTAAGATTTTTCTATGCTGCCCAAATACGCCTTATTTCCACAAATCACTACTTTATGTAATGATATTTTTTTGGTGAAGCCAATTTACATGGTGCTGACACTTCTATGTCAGACTGAAAAGATAGTTAACAAATGAGGTGAGAAAGGGAAATTCTTGCACAGATCATATAAGTGTTCTTTCATTATGTGTCAGGGTAGAATGTATACAAAACAAATTTGATTTAAGACCAAAATTGTCTTTCCTTGAAAGGTACAGACAGGTAAATTTCATGTGTTTACTGAGACATAAAAATGGTATTTCTGTGCAAATTCACCCAGAGTCTGCAATGAACGACACGGGACTTAGAGACATCTTGAGTCATGAGGGCAACTCTTCTCTACACACACATGGAGAATGCCTGATCACCTGCATCATCCCACCTGGATTCTTCTCCAAACTTTCAGAGTCAGGCTCTCTGAAGTCATTGTCAATGCCTCTGTCTTTTATTAAGAACCTGTGATGAATTGTATGCAGACCTGAGTTGGAGAATATTGTTTAAAAAAACTCAAAGTACTCACAAGCAACATGGTTAAGGTAAGATAATTCTAACATGGTGCCAAGACATTTAAACTTAGAATAATGAAACCTGGGTTTTAGGGCATTTGGTATCATATTTTTGTATCCTGTTGAGAAAAATACTGTACCTCCTATTAGTCACAGTTTTCTTCTCAATAAAACTGTGATGATCATATGCATTTTAGGAGTTATTTGAGTTTTTGAGATAATCAAATGTGGCCATACATGCAAAAACAGTGCACAGATTTTCCTTAAAACATTGTATACAGTATGGTGTTAGTAATCTATTTTTAAGTGGCCATTGCTCTATAGAAAATCTGTATCAATTACTTTTAATAGCAAGAATGGGATTCCAAGGAGTTAAACAAAATGGGATTCCACTCAAATATGAAGTTTCAGTGACACAATACTTTCAAAAATGTTTTACCTTCCTATTAATGAATATGTCTAGAAGTATCCCTCAGACTGAAAGTTTATTTATAAGGTTCCTGGATTCATAGTTCCTCTTTCAGATGACTATGACATTATACAGTGTTTGTGATTGCTAAGCAATATTAATGAAATTATACAAATCTTCTAATAACTTAATAGAAACTTTATCTGAACAATTGCCCAGGTGTTACTGCTGTTGCTACCTTGTTAAATATTTAATGCCACCATTAAATCCTTTACTAAGTCAAATAATATGCTTACATAAATTAATATTTAAAACTAATAAGCAGAAGATATAAATCAGAAAAAAATAACATTTTAGAATTAAAAAACTTTGAAGTTTCCCTGTATCACTTGATAAAATTTAGGTTATAGTCTCAAGAAAACATTTTTTTTTCCCTTCTCCGTCAGCTACTAAACGAACCAATTTATTTTTGAAATAGGCCCCAGGGACAGACTGTTTGATGACTGTAATGGGGATATCTGACTGGCTACTCAAGGAAATTGCTATGGACTTTTAATCTTATTTTGATTAAGTTCCTTGTAGATTGTGTCTGCCAGGTTGGGACTAAGATTACTGTTTCTGAGCTCCTTTGGCTGCTGCTGGACTGAGACTCTCAATTTTCTCCCCATTTTTTCAAGGTTAAGTTGAAATAATATTACCCATTTCTGATAAATAGCATAGATTTAGGTTTTAAATTGTGCTAAGAACTATAACGTTAATAAAGACGTTATATTTAACAAGTCACGAGTTTATGAAGGTCACTTTGGGGGGGAAGAGTTTTAGGTTGAAAAGAAAATAATAGAAAAGAACTACCAGTCAGGGGAAAAATATATATCTTCATGTGTTTAAAGTTACAAAATAATAATTTTATAAGGAAATCAAATAGTTAAAATAAATAATCAATGAGCTATTTAGTGTGGAGACACATGGATATGGATAAACTGTTTAGGAGGTTTATTTATGTTTTCACTTGTTTCCAGTAAATATCTAATCAAATTAAGGAAAAGTTGATATGTTTTCTTTCATCTTGTAGTAGATGAGCACTGTTAATTACCTCCCCATGGATTCCTTCCTCTTTACTTCTTCTAAATGGAATCCTGATGTGATACAAGTATCTATCCCTCCCTCATATAGCCTAGGTGAATCGGGAATTGTATCCCACCCCAAAGGTTAGAAAGGGGACTGCATGTTCAACCAACCATGGTAAGTCCTTTCCCATTGTTAGCCCAGAGATTTCACAGGAAACCCAGGCTTACATCATGCCGTCCATGGCACTGCTTCCAGACTGATATTGATTCATGGTGGGCACATGACTTAATCTGGCCTAATAAGACTCAAGAGAGATTTTCTGGTCAAGATGTCAGAGTAGGTAAACACTGTGCTCACCTTCTCTCAGGACCACATCAATTACAACTAAACCACAGAACAGCCATCATTGAGAAATGTCTGAAGTCTAGATGAACCGATGCCCTACAACTACGGACATACAGAAGCCACTTGGAGACTGGTACGAGGGGCAGAGATGTGGAACAGGCAGGTCCCATACCCAGGTGTAACCATTAAAAATCAGGAGGGATATCTCCACTATGGAGGTCCCTCCCAGAGGAGCGAGGGATCCCAGCCCCTCCCCAGCCCAGGGTTTCAGTGCTGGGGAGAGAATTTCCATAACTTTGGATTGTGAAAAATAGCAGTGATTGTGGCTGAGATGGAAGGCAGCTTTACTCCCTGTTCTTACTCTTAAAGAGACTGTGCACAGATTTTCTGAGGAACTCACTTGCTCCAAGCTCCAGTACTGGGGCAGCAGCTCAAATGGCGCCAGAAACATACAGGAAGGAACTGAGTTGTCTAGCTGAGGTAACTCTTTGCAAGTTACCTTTAAGGGGAATTATTCCTAGGGAGATGTATTAATTAATATGACACTAACTGGTTATTAGTTACTGACATTCCCACCAAAACTTTATATGAAGCTGTCTGAGTATATACGGGAAAGTACTGTTTTCAATTAATGGTTAACTATGGAACTCAAAGTAAAAAGTTTCTTTCTTTTTATTTTTTCCTGCAGAGCTATTTTCAAAACCTGTATAAGAACATTTTTCAAATTGATTTGCATATAAGATTTAATAGATTGGATGGATATCTAATTTTCTCATTGCATAATAGTCCCAAGGAGCCACTTACAATATATACATTTTTTTTCCTTTTTTAACCTAAAAGTATAATTTGTTTTTAATTAATTTCAAAATTTCAATTTAATTAAACATATGAGAACTGGCTTCTATACATACACACACCTATAACATCTTTCTATATATTTTTGATCTCCAATTCTTTGTAAAGAAGTGGTAATTTAAGAAATCTTCTCAACATGGAAACAACCAAAGTGCCCTTCCACAGATGATTGGATAAAGAAGATGTGGTATATATACACAATGGAATACTACTCTGCCATGAGGAAAGATGAAATAGTGCCATTTGTAACAACATGGATTGCTCTTGAGATGATTATGCTAAGCAAAATAAGTCAGACAGAAAAAGTTGAGAACCATATGATTTTACTGATATGTGGGATATAAAAAAGCAACAAGGAACAAGACAAACAAATAAACAAACAAAAACTCATAGTCACAGACAATAGTTTAGTGGTTACCAGAGGGAAAAGGGGAAGGTGGGTGGTAGATGAGGGTAAATGGGATCAAACATATGGTGATGGAAGGAAACCTGACTCTGGGTGGTGGACACACAATGTGATATATAGATGCTGTGTTACAGAATTGTACACTTGAAACCTATGTAATTTTACTAACCATTGTCACACCAATAAATTTTAATTTAAAAAAAATCATGAATTCATGCAACAAGAATTTATAATCTAAATGTGTTGAATTGTCCCTCTTAGAGCAAGAATGCTAATAGATTTATTTAAAAAAAGAAACAAAAAAAATCTTCTCAGAGCTGCAAGGATGCACATGACAGTGAAGACATCCAGTGTCTGGATTTACATTTTGAAACCTTGAATGTCAGCACAGTCATGCGTTATTCCTTCTGTAAATGTTTTCTTTAATTGTAAACATGAATGAAGCCTTTCCTTTGGTTTTTGTTAACTTACCTGGGAGAGGGCAGGCCTCTAAATGAATTCCCAGTCACCTGTATACCAAGGGAGAACAAAAGAGGCATAGATCTAAGAAATACATAAATACCTGTGTGGGTGTATGCGTGTACACACATGCACTGTTGCCTGTGATATAAAGCCCTTGTGCTTTATAAGCTATCCAGAGGTAGCTCCATCCAAAGGACTTTAAAGAATTATACATTTTAAAGTTGTATCGCTCTGTTTACCACCCCATAGCTTCTGGTCTTTATTATTATGAGAACCACCAACTTAACACTGCAGAAACTTTTGCATTTGCTTATGCTCATATACACACTTTAGGATGTTTTGACAAACACCAAGATATAATTTTTTTCTCTATCTCCCTCATAATTTGTGTGTGTGTGTGAGGGGAGCAGTCAGTGGATTATAGTTTCCATAAATTTTGGTAGGTATTACCCAAATATTATGAGTTAATAGAAAACAGGGACCACAATAAAAGTTCTGATCTTTCAGAAATAAAAGTGTGTTTTTGTCACCAAAATGACCAAAAAAGTTGTCTGTAGGTAAAGCAAACATGAAATGGTTAGTGGAGGAAAGGAGCCTTAACGTCAACTATCACCTGTTGTAGTGGAGAAAATGAGACAGAAGCAACTGCTTATATCCCTTCCTTTCTCTGTAGAGATATTTACATTGTCTTTATTTTCCCTTTCTTTCATTAATGTTCCTAGAATGTATTTGAAGTATGTATGATTTAAGCCAGAGTTTATAGTATAAGAAAATAGGAAAATGGAAGAGGTTGAAAAGGAATTTACGTTATTTGGAGGTACTGGACTTAAAGCTGAGTTCAAATCTAGTGTGATTGGCATTTTCTCCTCTGGGAAATGGTTGGGTGTGATTTTGATGTTACAAAGAATAGTGTAATTGTGTTAAGTGCAATTTTTTGTCTGAAGGAGAGTATATGTTCTTTCAGGACAAGTGGGTACTTGTCAAGCTTCACAACACTATGTGCATTTTTTAAAATTTTCCCCAGTTTATTGAGCTATAATTGAACATACAACCGATTTAAGTAATTGACTATGAGAAAGAAGGAAATCCTGCTTTTTGTGACAACCTGGATGGATCTTCATTATGCCAACTCTTTGATGTAGGAATCCCAAAATAGGGCCCTGTCTTTTCAAAGCAGTTTGTGAGTAGATGTTCCTCTTCCCACCACCAGGAGGCTAAAACATGGACCCACAACCTTAGTATGGCTGGTTAGCGCCTCACTCCTGAGGCTAATTTTCAGAGGTAGGAAATAAGCAGAGTCTGAAAATATTCAGGGCAATGAGAGATTTTTGAATTCTGAAGTTGAACCAGCAAGTGGGAAGATGAAGCAGAGCTCAGCCCCATTACTGGAAATGTGTGTGTGTGTGTATGCTACACTGGAATGGCCAGTGGCAAGGGGCCACGGCTAATGGCGCAAAGGCCACATCAAAAACAGACCTCCCTCCTTTTCCTGATGTTGACTGTGACTTGTTCACTGATTCCTGCCTGAGCCTGTTTCTGCTTTTTGTGGTCAATTCCAAGAGCTGCCTTATGCCTTGCCAATACATTTTTGTTTGGTTGGTTTTCTTTCTTAAAACTCCAAAAACGATTTCTATGATTTCAAACAGTAACACTAACCAAGATAAAGGTCAAATACATTGCTAAAGCACTGGATTAAATACATTTAAATTGACTCCCTTGCTATAGGAATTTTTAAAGTCTTTTACATATTAACACATTGCAAAATCTCCAGTTGAGGCAGTGTACGACACACTGTAAGAGATATAATTTACCCATTGACTCTTTAAGTTTGCAAAAGATGTATTTATCAGTATACAGGCATAGCTTGGTTTATTGCACTTTGCTTTTTGGTGCTTCACAGATACTGTGTTTTCATCAATATTGAGGCAAGACCCTCTATCAGTAAAAAGCCTGTGACATACTCAAGGCTCAGATAATGGTTAGCATTTTCAGCAATATTTTTAATTAAGGTATGTACTTTGCTTTTTTAGATGAAATGGAATGCTATTGCACACTTAACAGACTACAGTACAGTACAAACATAACTTTTAAATGCACTGGGGAAGAGAATAAATCATGTGACTTACTTTATTGTGATATTTGTTTTATTATGGTGGTCTGGAACGGAATCTGCAATATCTCCAAGGTATGCCTGTATAACTTTCTGATTATCAAAGCCAAGAACAAAATTAGGCTCTTATATAAAACAAGGAAATTTGAACATCTTTATTACCCTATTCCCCCTCTCTCATGCTACTTCTTTATGGATATTCTTATTTTTAATTTATCATTTAATATTTAAAAATCTTCCCTGCCAAGAAATTCTCATATTGAGAATAGTTTGCAACCACATACATATATCTACTATTTTTCATTTGCCTGGATTTTAGAAATAAAAATGCATTTTCTGTAACTTTATAAAAAGAGTCATTTCACAAGTTTTTTGGTTCTCTCAGGGATCTCTATGGCGTCTTGAAGCCCACAATCAAGATGGACTTGACGGGTAAATATTCTAAGCCTTTGATTATCTGAGAACAACTTTGCATTGTCTTCATGTACATACTAAAGTACATACTATTGTTTAAGTTCTGTGTGATGATTCTATGATTTAAACTTAGTCTGCTGCTCTTGTCTTTTGAATTGTTTCTAGATTTTCTGCTGTCCTTTGCAATATGCTGATCTTCTCTTTCTCTCTCTTTTTAATAGCCCACAAATAAAAATAATTTCATATTGGAATAGATAGAATTCATTAGCTTATTCAATGAATTGTGTCTGAATGTAGTCTCTGAATTATTTCAATTAGAGACTAAGAAGGCATACTTAAAAGGATCTGAATTAGTGCAAGTTTACATTGTAGTTTTTTGTTTTTTTTAATCCCTATGGTATTTTGTGTCAGTCAACCCAACTGAAATGCATCAGAAACAAAACTAATACAATTCTTTATTTTATAGCACCTTTGATGATTATAAAACTAATGAAGTTTCATTACGAAAAAACTGAAAACTATACTCTATCAATAATATTGCAAGTGACTCAACTGCCCAAGTACAACAGCTATTGATGTGTTTTCATATTACTTAATTTATATCATAGGTTAAAATATATATATTACCTGACATTCTTTTTTATAATTAATAATCTACCTAAAACATATCATACAATTAAATATCCATTTCAAACTTAGCCTATGGAAAATAAAACTATTGATGTTTCCTACACCCTAACCCCAATTTGGTCCTCCCAAATCCATACCCGTGTTAGTAATTCCAATTTGTTTCCTACAATTGTTCAGGCCAAAACATTGGCAGTATCATTGACTTTCCCCCCCCCCAATATGCAGGAGTATGATGTTTCTAGTTTGTACAAAATAGCTCCAGGTTATGCTTGTTGCCTCATTATAATTATATATAGCCCCCCTTCCACTACTCTTCAACACGGTCCAGTTTGGACAATGAATTATATCATCACCTTATTCATCATGCACATACAATCCACTGGAAAGCCCTTCAAGAATGCCCTCAAGGTACAGCCTGAATCAGCCACTTCTCCTTCTCCCCACCTTTTCTGCCTGGTCCAAGCCATAGTCATCCCACACTAGGAGCAAATTACATAATAGTTTCCTCACCAATCTCCCTGTTTTCTCTTTTGCAAAGCTGTTATCTATTTTACATAGCAGTCATAGATGGTAGAGCTAAATCTTTAAACGGGTTTTTACTTTTGTGTTCATAAACTCTAATCCAATAAAAAGCAAAACCTTTACCATTTCCTAAGAAGCTCCATGTGCCATTAGTCTCTACAACCCCTGACCTCATCCTCTCTGCTCTATCTCACAGGCATACTTAATGGGACATCACACGTGCATTCCCATTACGAGGTCCTTGTAAATGTTTCTCCTCCTGGAAAAAGTCATGCCTTAATTAGCTCTTGGCTCACTCTCTCATAAGCATTCATTGTATACAAATGCTAGCACACAGGGAGACCTTCAGCTACCATCTTGTTCAAAATCCAGTACCTTCGCCTCACAGAATTGCCCATTCCCCTTTGCTGCTCCATTTTTTTTTTTTTTTTAATGGTAGAATTTAGCACCATCTAGTATAAAACATATTTTACTTTGTGATACTATTTATTGTCTTTCTCACAATACTAGAATGTAAACTCCATAAAGTTGATACAATTTAAATGTTTTATTCATACTTTTACCTTATTTCTACACATGAACTTAGCACTTAGTAGACACTCAATAAATCTTTGTGGAATGAAGAAAGAATGATCTTATGTTTGATGATGGACATGCATACATCTTAGCAAGAAGCTGTAATTTATTTATCCATCTGCCTCAATTTGCATACATTTGCCAAGTAAGAATATAATTGTATAAAACACATCTATATGTAAAATATATATGAAAATGGTATACATATACAGAGAGTGCCAAAAAAAAGTATACACATTTTAAGAAAGGAAAAACCTGTATTAAAATTAATATTCAATATATACTGATAACAAAAGATGAATGCAAGGCATATGCATACATTTTTTTGACAACCCTGGTATACATGGAAGCTCTTTTCTAATAATATTTATAAGTAATTTTGTGGTTTCGTATTATGTAACATAAGATTTTATAACCAATATTCTGGACGTCCATAAAACCCCAGTAAAAAGGAACTAATATTGAACACCTGACTTTACAAAATAGTAGCAAAATACATTTCGCTGACAATATACTGAAGAAAAATTCTGTAGAACTTTTTAAATTCTACAATCCTTTCCAATTTCTTTCTATATTGTTTTAAAATTTCTAATATTTAAAATTCAAGTTTCACGTATTCATGTTGAATCATTACACCATGCATATGCAAACCTGGAACTAGAACATGCAGAATCTCAATATACTATTTATGTGTCTATGTTAATAGGCAATGAATATAAACAAAGAAAAAATATAGAATTTGTTTCACTATCCATTAATAAAGAAGGATTAGAACGGCTTTTACTCTGTCTCCTTTGCTGCAATAAACCTTAGCCATGAGAATAACCCTGGGAACATTAAAAACTTGACATAAGAAGTCAGGCATTGGCTTTGATTCATTTTATTGTAAAAATAATGTAATTATATAAAATTGTTAACCTATTTCACTAAATCCATTTTAATATTCATTACAAATAATTCAAGTTTTAAAAATTTAGAAATCAAGTTTTATTTTTTTATAAATCAATGACTTTTGACCAAGTTGGTCAATCATATTATGGGGTACTATAAGAATTCCCTTTGGCAAGAAGATATTTTTCAATCTGTATGTGTGAATTTTGAGAATTTGATACAATTTTAGGTGTCTATTTTCCTTCCCCATAATTAACAATTTCCACTATTGAGAACCCCTGCCACTTCTAAAAGTGTTCTATGCTTATAATATTTGGATAACAAACTAAATTTTGAAATATTGTTCTGAACTCATTAATCTTACCAGATTCATGTCATAGTAGGAAATATTTTTTTAATTAATGTTTCCTTATACACACCCACAAATAATAATACAAGTTAAGTTTCTTGTTTTAATTTGCATTTTATCATAAAGACGTTGTGTTTTTCTTGTTTTTTAAACTTGTGTGACCTTAGTAAGATTGCCAAACCCATTTCCACATGAATAAATGAGAGAATAGGATTAGGCAATCTCTAAGGATCCTTTGTGCTCTAAGATTATATGATTCTAATTAACTGCATTGCATATCTTGAGGAGAGAAATTAAATTGGAACTATAGCTGAAGTTTCTTTCCCATTGAATTAATACTTAGGGACTTGGGAAAGTAGAAGCAAGGAAGGCAAAACAGTCTTCTTATGATAGATCGTAAAAAAATTTGCTGATATTATAGAAAGGCCATGGCAAGAGTTTGTCTTGCTGTTTTATTCTGGGTCCTTTCTATTCTTACTAATATTTACATATAAGTTCATGCATTCCCAGATTGGTGCAGCCGATGTGGAAGGCCGTGTGGAGGTTCCTCAAAAAATTAAGAGTAGAATTACCAAAAAATCTGAAAACATTTATCCATAAAGATGTGTGTTCCAATGTTCATTACAGCTTTATTCACAGTGGCCAAGACATGGAAACAACCAAAATGTCCTTTGATAGATGAATGGATAAAGAAGTTGTGGTATATATACACAATGGAATACTATTCGGTGGTAAGAAAAGATGAAATAGTACCCTTTGTGACAACATGGATGGATCTTGAGATTATAATGCTAAGTGAAATAAGTCAGACATAAAAAGTAGAGAACCATATGATTTCACTGATATGTGATATATAAAACTGGAAACAAAAGAACAAGACAAAGAAATGAAGAAACAAAAACTCATAGACACAGACAATAGTTTAGGGGTTACCAGAGGGTAAGGAGGGTAGGGGGAGCGGGGCTCTAGAATAGGGTAAACGGGGTCTAATATATGGTGATGGAAAGAGAACTGACTCTGGGTGGTGAACACACAATGTGCGATATAGATGATGTAATACAGAATTGTACACCTGAAATCTAGGTAACTTTACTAACAATTGTCACCTCAACAAATTTTAATTAAAAAAGAATCATGCGTTCCCTTATTCAAACATGATTTAAGTTAAACCATGACTCTATCTTCTCATGATTGAATTTCAAAACTTAAAGATAATTAAATTTGTCAGGAATATAGTACCTATTTTCTAGCCTTGATTAAGAAATAATTATTTTTTTAATTCACGAAAGCATGAAAAGATTGGTTGATTTGGGCTAGATTCCAATTATTTTATCTTTAAAAATATTATAGTGACATAAATTTTATGAATCAATATAATTGACATCAATCAGATTAAATTTTTTCTTTAGTTCATTTATTTTTTACCAAGGGCAATATAAAGCAATAATCAGATTTTAAATATAAATTGCTTTTCATGTGTGTGTTATGAGATATCCCATTATAATTGTTATTTACATTATTGTTATTATTGAATACCTGTATAGATCTTTCCAAGTTGAAAACAACAAATAAACCTCATCAATATCATAATTGGAAATGACTTTGTGATTTCTTTGTACTACAGACCACTAACTGTCCTTACTACGCTTCTTCTATTATCTATTTAGTAATAGAACCCTAAGTGCATATGACCATGAGCAGATTTTATTTCATAGCCTCTTATCTAATGATAATTTTTTATCAAGTGTAATATAAATGATATAATCATAGAAGTACCAATTAATCTCCATAAAGACAAAGCTTAATGTACTACATTTCTTACACTTTTTTTTTCTGCCTGGGATACAGAAGTGTTGCTAAGTACCTCCTATCAGAAGGATGAAACTAAGGATAATGGTAAGCAACAAGATGGGAGTCACCCAAAGCCCAGAATGAACTCATGGGAAAGACCATCTCCATCAGTCCATCATTTCTTTTGATTGTTGGAGATACAGAAAACACTGCATTAAGGGTCACTTTTTATAATAATCATTCTTGACTAAGAGATATTGACAATTATATCAAACTATACATTTTTATTCTATAAGGTATTAAGGAGCAGACTTCCTTAATTCTCCAAAACGAACAGAAAAAAAGAAAAGAGAAGAAGAAGAAGAAGAAGAAGAAGAAGAAGAAGAAGAAGAAGAAGAAGAAGAAGAAGAAGAAGAAGACGAAGAAGAAGAAGAAGAAGAAGAAGAAGAAGAAGAAGAAGAAGAAGAAGAAGAAGAAGAAGAAGAAGAAGAAGAAGAAGAAAAAAGAAAGAAAAAGCTATATTATCTAATTTCCAGCCTGAGAGGGCTATCACAGCATTTTTCAAAGAATTACATTCTTTCATTTTCTTAACTTGCTGTGTCATTTATCTCATGCACTAACATCAACATAAATAGGAGATACATTCTTTATTATCCTGGAAAATAAATCTGTTCTCTGGTCTATAAGTAAACAGTCTCAGTCTTCTAAGGCCATTCACTGCACAGGCATCTTTAAAAGAATAGGGGCAAACAAAAGCACAACTAGTCCCTCTACTCTCAAGACGCACAAAAATACAAGAAGTCAGTTGAGAGTTATCTCTCAAGAAAGATATTTCCAGATTTGCTGCTTGCTACTTCTGAAAGCTGGAAGGCCTGAGATAGTATTTGTGCTCAAGATTCATGCCATGTCTCCTTTTTTACTTGGCTTCTCACAGTCACCCTTTCCCACACTACCAAATAAAGTACTTCTCCCACCTATCCAAAATTTACTATGGTATTAAAATTTCCAGGATGCTAAAAAGAGAGTCTCATGGGAGAGACATATTTGTTAACAAGTTGGTGACGGAACGTTATTGGGTACAATAAATCCTTGGTCCGATTCTCCTCTTTGCTCTCATTAGGCACCTCTCCTATGTTTGCTTATTAATTTCTATCAAGTATTATTTAATAGCCAAATTTATTCAGAATACACAACAATTCCTGTTCTAAGAATTTAGTCATTTAATCTTCGTAAGAGCACCAAGAAGTTGCAACTATTATGTTCTTCTTAAGATGAGGCAGTGAAGAGATAGGAATTCAGTGATTTTTCTCAAGAATTCAAAAGTAGACTGGCAAAGCAGGGATTGGAATTAAATTACTTGACCTCCTGTTTCTGGAACTTTAATACTTCATTATGCCACTGTTTAGTACATGTAAAGAATGAGATGCATGTCAAATCATTATGTTGTTTGGACTACACTGGACACAAATAAACCAATTTAGTATTTTTATTTTTAAATGCTACTACTAGAAGACACATATAGGCATACCCTGTGGAACACCTTTCCAGAATGTTTCCCTACTCTAATTCCTTTTAATACACAGTATCTTAGAACTTGCATTATGTATCAATGCAAAATGTGGCCAATATTTATGTTAGAAAAACTTACATATTTTTCTACATGGAAGGAAAACAGATCACCTAGCACACAGGATAAGAGAGTATCTTCCAGAAAAAATGAGTTTTTAAAGAATGTCTATCACTCTCAGGTTAGGATGCTTTATAATATCTTCCTAAAAAGATTTGCAAATGATCAAGAACAAATGTGGTGATATAAGAATGTTTTTTGTTGTCACCTCGTTCCTATTCCACCATTACATATTTGTATATATGACACATATACTTTTGAGTTCAGGTTTACTGAAAATATGGACCTCTGGACTGGACTGTGAGGGTACGTAAGAGAAGAGATACTGAATGTTGAGTTGGACCCAGGGCTTTGGAAGAGTTCTGCACTTTTTCCATTGAGAAGTCAGTGTGATCTAGGATGGGAGGAAATTAAAGCAGCCCCTCTGTTATCAGAGGGACTGACTATGGCTAAGACTGGTCAGATGACAATCACCCTGTGAATTTGCTCTTCTGGATCATATGGAAGTGCTAGATTGACCATCCTCAATGACAGATAGATCGGGCCCATTTACCTGGACAAAAAAGTGCAGGTGGAAGTTCTGTTTGCCACATTTAGGCTGGGCTCTGAGCTATCCCATGCAATCCTTCTCACACTCTTACCTTCTTTCTTTACAGAATTCAGAGAATACAGTTGGAGCTTCTAAAAAACTCCAGAGAATCAAGTCCTCCCTTGGGTTACGATGTAAATGAGAAGGAAAAATGTGTTAAGGCACTGCACGTCATTCTTTTTCTATTTCAGGAAATAGTGTTAATTAGCCTGACTAATACAGTAAGACAGTAGTGATGATTCTGAATGACTATTTTTACAGAGAAAGCTGCCATGATAACGTAACTCTGAAGAGATGCACTTTAGGATTGTACACACACATGCACGCGCACTCAGAGCACGTGTGTGTGTGCGTGCGTGTGTGTTTGGCCTGTCCCTATACAATATACCTCCCTGCCCTTCTGAACTCAGATGTAGTACATGATTTTCTTTGGCCACGGAAATATGAATGTGTGTTTCATTCTAGAAGTAAAGATCCAGAGTATGCCACATGCAACTCTTTCCTTGACTGCAGCAACTTTCAATGCTCTAGACAGAGTAGATGCTCTGTCTGCCTGGATCCTGGTGTAAAGACAAAAATGACTCAAGAGAAGAGCCTTTAGCAACCCCTGATGGACAGATAAAATAAATGGGATATAAATCTGAGTTGATTCAAGCCAGTAACATTTAAACGTTGTTTGTTATGACCTCACCTACATTTTCTGATATAATTCAACAAATGCTATAAGGAAATATTCTTTGCTCTGATGTGTTACACGATTATTACTGGCTAGTGGCCAGTTCTAGGCATGCCAATACCCTGAGAGTTGAGTTTAGACCTAAAGCATGATTGAGTATATTTAACTCAATCAATATTACTCACAGGTGAGTATATTTTGTGAGTACTAACTTCTATTTTGGCCATTACATATAGGCTTCTTCACCCTTTTTTTTTTTTTGGTAGAGATTCCCATAAATATTGGGGTATATGTCTATACGGCTGTAACTCAATGTTTCCTCTTGGAAACAAAGAAAAATAAAAAATAAATAAATAAATAAATAAATAAATAAATAAATAAATAAATAAATAAATAAACCAAAGATGCTTTAAAGTCCATGGGCAGTTTTTGTTGTATATCCCTGTAATTATTTGTCATCTCTGGCCCAAGTCTCTTTTACTAAGTGAAGTACTTGACACTTCACTATATCTAAACTTGTGTAAACAAGCAAGACAGAGAAGGTGTATAAAGCCTCCATTATCGAGTTATTAAGTTATAATAAGAAATAAAAAAGCAATACAAATATATTAAAATAACACTTGAGACCCTACAGTCAGGGTCTTTATGACCCATAGTTCTTTACCTGTATTTATAATCCCATCCCATGTGCACAATTTCTTGCTATTAAAATCAAATACTCTTCAGGCTAAATTTTAATAAGAATTAATACTTACAATTGTGTCAAACCAATGTTTTTATCCATTTCATTCAGAATTATAATGTTAGCTTATGACATACAGATGTATATAGATGTTGACAGTGAAAACTATTTTTGTTTAAATGACAATATAACTTAGTAAATGAATATATGGATTTGTGGATTTATTTTTTCCATCACTCTCTCGGGCACATATTCATGAGTTTCACCTTAATCACTGAATTCTCTCCTATCCAACTATTACATCTAAAATAATGTATCAACAACATAAATAATGTGCTACATGAGAGCTACATCACATGATCTAGGTGATGTTAGATATACTTAATAATAAATAGACTCCATGCTTAAATTCTAGAAAGCCACGAGCATTTCAATTATAACTATGCTATGGAGCAGTAACTTGTCTGCCTGTTAATTACATCCCATAACAGTAATATACCTGCACTAATTAATTGTACTTAAAGTAACAACTATGGCATAATTAAGTGTAGCATCCCTAATAATGAAATCTCAAACTAATTGGAATCTTCTGTCTAGAGGCAGTAATGATGATTGTCATTAGAAAGGAAATCAAACGTGTCCACACTAAGCAAAACTGATTCACAAATGACATCGAACCTGCGATTGACTAGGGTGGCAGTTCACAGACCTTTATGGGAAGGACTAAATATATCAGTCTGTGTGTGCCCTGTGATCTCTGTCACAGCCACTCAGATCTGTCCTTGTGGCACATAAACAGCCATAGACAATATGGAAGAATAATGCTGCTGCCTTCCAGTACGACTTTCTGTGTGGCTTCTTGGAGTCTCACCTTGTGCATGTACCTCTGTGAAGTGGGCCACACTTCAGGGGACTTGGATACAGATACTTGGCCTTTTTCTCTGTGGTTGCCTTCTCCCTGGAAATGTGTCCCAAGAGTCCCAGACACATTGGGTGCCTCAGACTCTGAGCTCTGACTCCTCAGCTTGGGAAAGCTTCACTTTCTGCTTATGCTCTTTTTTGGAAAGTACTGTTAAGGAAAAAAAAAATAATAATCTGGGATTGTAATTTATCTTGTGGGCTTATTTCCTCTTAATAATAACTCCCCTCCAGCCCCATGTGGGTTGCTTGTTCTCCAAGGCCTTCATGGTCGCCTTATATACTGTATTTGGCTCAGTTTTTACAGCCGTCTTCAGCGTACACTGCGCGCTACTCTATCGTGGCCTGAACCTGAAATGTTTTAGTATGTATTTTAATGGATGATTGTTCTAGTTTATGCCGTGCTGCTTCTGTTTCTAACGAGAATTTTTAGATTCTCTATTTTGCCATAATTCTGGAATTAAGGACCCATAACTTCTCATTCTAACCTAGTTTCATATCCATAATCTTAATGAAGGTATTATTTTAATGATTGCTAAGAACTTCGATGTGGGTACTATTCACATTGCCCAAGCTAAAAGGATTGGTAAGTCTCAAAATGAAATGCTATTACTGAAAATCTTCTTTTATCTAATGCTTTGTACAGTAAGTGAAAATTGAACAAAGTCTCCACAGCATTTCAAATAGGTAACAACTTCCTCTTCTTTATAACGTTCTCCTTTATGCATTTCCTTGAAAATACACTGACCTAGAGTGCTTCTTACCACTCTCGACTATTTATTCTTAGGTCAGTTTATACAGGTGTATTTTCTTGGTTCATTTTGTATTAATTTCTATTGTCTGTCTAAGCTCTTGCTTGAGTGATTAAAAAAATCATTATTTTAAATACCTCATATACCTGTATGTATATGTATAATAACTCCCGCGATTTTATTTCTACTTCTGACTGTCCTCGAAGCTTTCAGATTTTGGTAGTGTTGTTTCATCACCATCTTTTCTGCTGAAGGTGTAAACCAGGGGGATGAGATATTAATGGTGATCATGTATTAAGGGTGAGGGCATTCTTTCTAAACTAGCTCAGCAGGATTCTTGCTAAAACTGGGCTTTCAGAATTGATGTTAGGATCTTTCAATATTTCCCTTTATCTTCATTTTATATTTGCCATTTACCATGCTCGTTGCCCCATGATGTTAAGGTTTTGGCTAATTAGTCCGGTATTCTGAGTTTTATGTTGATTACTTGTCATCTGGATTAGTTGATGATATTACCCTGGGTTGTTTTATTACCTCTCCTAACTACTCTGCCTGGTGTTTGAGGGGACCCAGACATATGTTAAAGAAAAGGATAAATATAAATATTGGTACCAGAGTTTGTGGCTGAAAGTCTTTCCAATATATTTCTTTTAATTTTCTCATTAAGAAGAAACTTTTCAATAATATCATAGTCCTACTTTAATGTAGTACCCAGAAAATACAGTGTAATTAATATCTCATATACTTGACATTGTATTTTATATAAAAATACATAATAATAAAACACTTTTGGTTGGCCTCTGCTTTAGTATACTGTCATTTTTTAGATAACATAATAAAAATTAAACACAATGTGGTCTTTTGCAGAGAAGATATTTAATTCTAATGTGGTAACAAAGTATATATCCGTAGATTGAATTAATTTATCTTCCTCTAGCTTTAAACAAGTCATGAGTGTTATTTCACACCAGCTTGTTTATATCCTAGGTCCTTTTAGTCATATAATTATCCACTTTTATTGCATCCTATTTTATATCTTATTTTGTTAGCCTATAAACAAAAATATTTTTACAGTCCCAAGTCAGTGTTTGCTGTGTTTTCTTATTATATCTGCTTAGGACAAACTTGATTCTGTTTCTACTTCTCATTCTTCATGACAAAAGAAACATATAACACTGCTGGGAACAGGCTCCCTGATATGGTTAAATGACACTAATATGAACGTTGTGTTCTTCATCTATGAAATGGGAATAGTAAAAACAGTAAGCCTCCAATCAGTCATATGAAAATACTGTTATTTTTATAATTGCTTCTTGGAGTTGGTATAGAAAACATATCTATGCATTTTGTCTTTTACACCCTTTAATAGTTTAAAAATTGTACAATAAAATTGTTTACATTTATCAGTTATTATAGGTATATGATCCTTTGTTTCCTTTTAATATCTATACTCTTCATATTTTAAAACCTATTTCATAACCTAAAATAATGCTGATATGAAGAAAAGTAAAACAAGAAAAATTATTGCTTCAGTGATTTTAAGCATTCATTTCTATATCCACGGATGCTGGAAAGCAAGATCAGAACATGCTATTTTACGGAAACTCATTTTTTTTTTTTCAAAACATTTTCTCTAAAGTTGAAGAAATAAGAAACTGTGCACACTTCCCTCTGTTGTTTAAGTTTGCTTTTCAGTAAACTCTGTAGATAAGCAGTTCAAGTTATCAAAGGTAACAAAACGCATGCTCCTTTGGAGCTAATACAATATAATAAAAGTTTTATAATAGTTGGAGTTGTTAATATCCCAGCTACTCACTAGCACATAATTTGCAGAAAGATGTTTACTCCTTCATCAGCCCTTTCTTTAACTATGAAAATGATAATATGATTTGTCCCACTTACTTTTGTGGGATTAAATTTAAACTGGATATTATATCTTTAGAAACGCTATAACATACCATACACACTACTTTTGTTATTATTACTACATTCCAATACAAAATTTGATTGATTTCTTTAATAATTTTCTGTTTGCTTTGATGTTCATAAATGCAATAATTCTAAAGTTAAGATTCGACTATGATCTTGATTTTAGAGAAAACTTTGAACACAAAAATACAATTTTTTATTGCCTCTCATAAAGGTCTTGGGAAAAGAACATTAGAAGAAGACAACACATCAAAATGTTAAGAGACACAAACAGCTTTTTTTTTGATGCTAGTAAATTTAATGAAATCTTATGTTATTAGACTGGCAAGTCTCATTTCTTTGAGTGTCTCAGTGAAGACTGTCAAAATCATCTAAATTCAACACGGCAGAGTAAAAACTAATAGCCTTTTTGTTATACCAAAACTAAAAGGATTGGTAAGTCTCAAAATGAAATGCTATTACTGAAAATCTTCTTTTATCTAATGCTTTGTATAGTAAGTGAAAATTGAACAAATCTATACTCTTTTCACGGTGTTAAAATGAATTCTGACACTATTACACAAATGTTATTTGGTGTTAAAACCTCCTCAATACTTTTTTCCATATGTAGTATTATTTAAGTATTATTAGAATATCCCTTGTGATTCTATCACATAATATTCTGAGTACCATATATAATTATTCTCTATGAAATAAAAATGTGCTCTATTTGAAAAAACAAACAAACAAAAAACACTATACTATTATGAAGAAGAAATTCTTTGGGTGATTACCACCTTTAAAAAAGTTATACTGTAATCATCATTTGATAATCTGTAACATAGATGATATGTCTCTCTCTTTTTTCCCATCCTAGAAGTTCTTACCTAAATAATAAAAAAAAGCAATAAAGCTAAAATACATGGATGGCAAAGATCTCAAATCCATTCATATTTCTTAAGAAATAAAGTAAGTAAAAGAGGTTTGATATAATTTCTATTTTTTTATTTATTGATAACTAAAGCAAAATTCAAAACAATAATGACTTACCAATGGATTTGGGGAATGTAGTAAATCAGAAAGATAAACCAAGTAAGCATATAAGATTTTTTTTTTAAATCCTCTGTAATTAGTTTACATGTGAAGCACATTTCATAATATTCATTTATTTAAAAGAAAAGTTATAATATAGAGAAGAAACATTTCAACAGAAATGGAAGAAAGAAGACAACTAGGTGGATTGGAAACTGCAAAAGATACTGAAGAAGACTTTCTAGAGGATTATCTTTTTGGTATTTAAAAGAAAGATTAGAAAATAAGGCGGTGACTGGCGGGAGAAAGGAGGTCGTATAAACTTAAAAAGAGACGATCAGCTAGCCACTGAAATCTCAGGAAAAAAGCTATTAAAATTGATAGCTACACTTTTTCAACACAACACATATAGACACCAATTCAGTTTAATACATTGGAATTATAACCACTCTAATCATTTTGTATTATCTAAGCTTCCATTGCCCTCTAACTAATGTATCACATGGATAATGACTTTCAACTAAGGTCCAAATTATAGAAAAGAACAATATGATAGTTCTTACATTCAAATACATTTTAATTTAAATATTTAAGAGAGTCTATATAGCTAAATTCTCCATAAGTTAGGAAAAAATATTGGAATGAAAAGGTAGGAAAATGCTACGGTACGTGAGTATGAAACAAAACAATTAAAATCCACTTGGAGGTTGCAGAAAAAATATATGGCCACCTTTTTACCCAAATGATTTGTGGAACTTCTCCAAAACTTGACCCTACTATGGCTCTGTACCTCCATGTCTACTTTATTTGATCTTGTTTTGTATTATTTTTGTCTCCTTCCCCTACCTTCTTGTTCAAGTAATTATTTCCTAGGGACAGAATCCATCATAAGATTTCATAACTGCATCAACACCAAAAGTTAATATATTATATGAGCAAGACTATGTTATCTAGCAAATTATCAGTGGTAAAAAGTTTCCCCAACTATAATTTAGAAAATAAGTCAAATGCCATAAAAGTTGCAAGAATAAATATGTGTGACTCAATCTGTGTACCTATGTGTGTGTGTGTGTGTGTGTGTGTGTGTGTGTGTGTGTGTGTGTGAATTTTGTTGAACTGATTAAAAATCTCTGTTAAAAATTAAGATGATTCACCAGCGGTCAACAAATTATGTCTTACTTCTACAAATGACAAGATAGTATATATTTTGAGCTTTGTGTGACTTACTGTAGCTTCTGTCACAACTAGCAAACTCTTCTGATGTAGCACAAAACCAGCCACAGACAATATATTAATGGATAAACTTAACTATGATATAATAAATCTAGTTTCATATATATATAACTTTTATGTGATGAACTTGTATTCGTCTGTCGATTCTTTTTTTTTAGCCTTTTAAAAATGGAGGTGTCATTCTTACTTGCATACTGTCCAAAAACACACTGCAGGACACATTAAGTGGATGAGTCACAGTTTGCTGACCACTGTGATTGACCTGTTTATACTACTCCTTATGTCTCCTGAAAACAACAACAACAACAACAAAAACGTCAGTGTCCTACATATACACGATGTAATCATCACATGTGGACATTATATTAAATGCGTTTTAATTGCACGAGTCATACAGTAATGTATCACTCTTGGAAAAGAAATCGAAGAATTACAAATGAAGCGATTTTGCATTAGTTCATCCTAATCACTGTTAGCAGTGTGGTTTGCATACTTCCAGACATTTTCTAAAGCAATGACGTAAGTTTACGGGAAAATGTACTGTCATGTGCTGTACTTATAAACCATCTAGAAAATAGATGGATGAGCAAGAACTCTGCAATTCCTTCACTCCTTTTAAGAGAGAACATACTGGAAACAATTAAATAAAGGCAGGTTTCTATGTAGATGTGCTACTGACAGATCTCCTGGCAAATAAACCGATGATTTTCCTAGAGTTAATTTCTTACACATGGGATACTTTTAACAGCAAGCATACTTGTTTCTAGGATAGTTTATGGTAAGTAAACCTAAAATTCTTTTATGGCTGGGGCATAGTTTCATGGACCACCTGGGGCCAGAAAAAAATAAAAAAATCATGACCTAAATGTCTCCTGTGTATAAGTGAGGTGATTGCAAACTTAGAAAAATTATCTGTTACCTTTGGTCTAAGCGCATCCCATGCGGTGACCTAGGGAGCTTCACAGTATGACGTGACCTCATCCCGCTTCAACTGTGCCTGGCAATGATTTTTATCTCTGAAATGATTAAGTCTGTGTAAGATCTCTGATCCATGTCAGTCTGATTTAATAAGCCAATACATTGTGTTTGTTTTTTTAACCACAAAATGTGTTTTTTTTATTTCTTAAATTTAATATGCGCTTTAGAATTTATTGATTCAGTACATGCTAATCAATACCATTCTGTTAACTTTTCAATATGCCATAGTTTATTTAGGTATTTCTCTATTGATGGACATTTAATAGATTTATAAAGATTTGAGAATTACAAAAAAAGGTTGCAATAAACATTCCTGTAAAACATTTTATGGGTACGTGTGTTAGTATTTCTCTAAGACAGATGATGACTCAAAGAAAGTTGCATTTTTAAGGTATGCATGTTGTAAAATTTAATAGATGTCAA
Organism: Rhinolophus sinicus; assembly: GCF_057876585.1. Classification (NCBI taxonomy): domain Eukaryota; kingdom Metazoa; phylum Chordata; class Mammalia; order Chiroptera; family Rhinolophidae; genus Rhinolophus; species Rhinolophus sinicus. The sequence continues at coordinate 123,597,766 of NC_142515.1, forward strand.
AAATCGCCATGTAAAGTGGTTTTACTTTGTAGATGACAATTTGATGTTATTAAACTTTCATTTTTTTTGCTAAACTGATGGATGGAAAATATGATTTTATGAAATGTAGTATACCACAGGAAGAAGTGTAAATTAATACAACTGATTTGGAAAACATATTTGTCAGTCACTAAATAAATATACACAGAGCTTTGCTGCTAAAATTCCTTGAATAGTCATAGGCCCTTGATAAATTTATGCATATATTCCTCAGAATCACATGTTCAAGGATTTTTAGATCAACTTTATTCTAAGTGCCCCAAATTTTAAGCAACCCAAATGTATATAGAAAGTAGAAAAGAATAATTTTCATTTACATGAATAATAGAATACTATGGAAGCAGTGAAAATACACCACAGCTATTGTGACAACAGGGGTGTCTCTCATAAATCTATGTCAAACAAAAGGAGTTTGTCACAAAGGAACACACACAAAAAAGTCATATAAATTGTCAAAGCTGGAAAAACTGAAATCTATTGTATTGGGATGTACACATAGCATACCTTTTCAAAGTACAGAAATAAAATTGTACTAAAAGATAAAGTATTAAGTGTTTCTCTCAGAAAGGGACACGGGATTCTGGGGTGCTGACAATATTCTAATTGTGGTCTGGTTTGTTTTACACAGATTGGTTTTAAGTTTATTATTGTAGCTTCACAAATATGTCTAATTCATTATTCTGCATCTCAAAATAAAATGTTCTCCCTCATCAATTTAAATTGTGTTTTCTGATTATTAATGAATTTAAAGATCTCTGGAGCTACTGCTTTGATTTTTCCAGTAATTTTCTATTCATACAATTTTACCATTTTTCGATTCAGATATCTTATTTCCCTAAATGATTTGTAGCTGTCCTAATATAATCTTTTGTCATGTGTGTTTTAAATATTTTCCCACAGTCTATTAACTGTCTTTGAAATCTATTTCTAATTTCTTTACTCGTAGAGAAGACATTAAATTCTATGTAGTCAAATTTAACACTTTTTTTTCTTTTTCTCATGGCTGATTTTTGAATTTTGTTTAAGAAAGCAAGGGAGAATAGTATCTTATGTGTGTGTACTGAGTATGGATCAGAAAGAAAGGGCAGCAATCACTGGGCAATACCTAGATATATACATTGCATAATAAACACTACTCCCTTCCCAACCCCCCACACACACAAAAAAAAATCTCTGACGGCAAATGAAGCAAAGTATGGGCTAGAGTAGCATGAAACTCTCTCACCCACTAACCAGGTTGCTCAGTAAAACCAAGGAGTGTGGCAGAAACTCACCTTTCAAAACATGAATGCAAAGTCAAAAAAAAATTAAAAAATCAATAGTTATTTAAAGAAGTGGCAACATCATAGGAACAGAGGGCAGAAATTAAATAAGATAAAATTCAGAAACGGAAGATCTCTACAATAGTAGAGGAAAGACAGTAAAGAGCAGTGATGAGAGAATTTCCAAATGACTATAATTAATATCCTCAAAGAGATCCTACAAGAAGTTACAGCATCCATAGACAAATGAAAGAGGAAAGTTTAAAAAAGAGCATATTGAAATAAAAAATATACGATCATCTCTCAATAAATAATGACAAATTGAATTTGTGGAAGCAAAAAACCTGAATTATCCTTAAACATAAACTAGCACACAAAAATAAATGAGGTCAAATGAACCACACAAATGCCCTCCGTTTTGGACTCCTGCTTGCCCTGCAGTTCTCTCTGCTTCTCCCCGTACTTTCTACCCTGGAAACTGCCTAGTATGGACTCCATCAGCAAGGGCCCGCTTTTCCTCAGGCTGCTGGGTGAATTCCAGAGGGGTAAAGCGAATGGTTAGGATTTAAAGAAAAGCAGAGAGCAAGATCAGGATATTTTTCACTGACTTCCAATCTGTGACTGGCTTTGTCCCTAAAGATAAGATCACCATTCCTCTTAGGATGGCAGTACTCTCTCCTGTAGTCAGCTTGCCCTGCCAGCAGCCCTTTAAGCCTAGGGGTGATAAAGATCTCCACTCTCACTAACCAAAGTTTACGGCACTCTCTTTTTCGCCCCTTCAGAAATTTTGTAAAGCATCTACAAACCCTCCTGGCATTGTGCTTACTTAATTGTACTATCAGTGTTTTCTTAATGACCCTGACTAATACATGAATTTCTTCATTATGGAAATTGATAAACTTATACTATTTTTTTTCTCGTCTTCAAAGCTAGAAGGTTAATATTTTCTATTAAGAATGTGAAGCAACTGACGTGACAGTTGGGTTTAGAGCTGCATTACAGAACTACAACCATTAGAAAATACTGTTTCATTTTTCTGACAGTTTGTGCTCTGCTGTCTAGGAGATTTACATTTTCTTTTCCTATGGAGAAGGTCAGAGTATGATGGATTAAACATTAAGAACTACTTTAAAAGATTGTGTAAAGCAAAGCATGGCCCAAACGATAGTATTTCTGAAGGCCTCTCTTTTGAAATTCCTCACTTAAGGTCAGTGTTTAAAAATCAAGTCAGGATCTTGTTACCAAATAAATGCACATATTGATATTAATAAAGTATTAAGTATTCTAGACAATCAACCAAGCCAGGTCTTGACATCATGCCTAAGGTCTTTAAGTAACCAGCTTCTGGCAATTCCTGATTCTCTTTTTTGTTTTTGAAACTGAAAAGGGAAAAAGAAGGGCAAATATATAGGTAACTTGCTCATGAAAGCAGGCATGAACAAGGACAGAAAACTGTCAAAAAAGGATGATAACGAAGAAAAGGTAGCCACAAAGGATTAAAAGGTAGTTATGAGACTATGGTAAGCCTAGAAGAATATCTAGAACTGTGAAGAGTCTTCACACTTAGAAGCAGAATTTAGGATTAGAAAGAACAAAAGAGGACCAAAGGCCATTTGTCCTTCACCAATACCATCTGTGGAAATGGCTAACAACCATTTTTATCTCCAGACATCATTTAAAATGATAACCCAGAACCATGCTTTTGCAGATAACCAAAATCTCTGGTTATCTGCACAAGCATGGTTCTGGGTCAAATAGAAAACATATTTAGCACTAGGTCACTTTAACGCCAGGCTTCCCTTTAACTTTACATTTAAAAGGTTAAAATTCTGCCTGTGTGTCACCAAGCATTTTACAGATATTGCAAAACAGGCATAAAACAGTCAACCCAAAGCTTGGCTTTGAGTGTATTAAGCTAGTTTGCAAGTTGGGTCTCAAAGAGGCGTTGCTTCTAGACTTTTCTGCTTTGGGTAATGTCAGGCGGACACCATGTATGCACAGATATGTAGAATTCTCTTTTAAATTAACAGTACTATTTAAATATTATCACATAGATTTTTGTAGATTGTGGAAATACATGAATACCACCCAAATGACAATAAACTGAACCTATTTATTCATATTTTGCAATAACACAAGACAGTCAGTTACCATCACTTTTGTTCTGAAGAGACTCAAAGTCAGGCAGGGAATAGGAAGGGTTTAGAATTTTAAAAATGTGGAGGCTTTGGAAGGTTGTTGATATGGAGAAGCTGGAGGTTGGCTAAGTAGAATGTGATTGATTTAGGGTGTTTGACTCTCTGTGGTTGGTCCTGAGTTGGCAGCTAGGGCAAAAATAGGGAAGTTGGTAGTCATTGACCAAATCATCACCATTGGGACCAACTGATGCAGAGGTTCTTGTTTGTTTTCCTGGGCTGGTTGCTGCAAAGGTTGTGGGTCACTTCTATCCTCATATATAATTTGACCATTTTCCTCCCAGCGTGGTTATTATCTTGCTTGTGAAAGAATGACTGATTCAGAGAAGGCTAGTGATTTATGTCTTCACTACTTGGGAACAGTTCAATTGTCTCCATTTTTGGTCATATCATCAGATCTTCTTGAACTTCTGTAGTTTTACAGTAATGCCAATATTCTGATGAAAAAGCAGCTAGAGAAACACAGTTAAGGCCCTGGATAGCATGCAGTGACTTAGCATCAGGATCATTATGACAAAAAACAAGAACAATCAGTAGTTCCTGTAAAATGCTTCAGAACCAGACGGCAATGTAGCTTATTCCTTAGGGCAATGTATAACTTGTTCTACCTTACTCTATTAATCTTTTTTTTCCCTATATTTTATTATGCTTTGACACTGTGGAATCTTGTGAACTTCTCAGGTTAGCTAATTCCTAGAGATAGTAAGCAACAAGTCTGTAAGTATGCGTTTATATGCAAACCAAGCAATCTGGAGTACTGGACAACTAAAGACCACTTATATAGCCCAGAGCTCACCAAAATCATTTGATAATCTGAGTTCTATCTAGCACAGAGGTGACATCATTAATAACTTCTGCCCGAGTTTGTGATAAATACCTTACATTCTTTTCTGTTTTTATGATTCCCACTACGGAAATATTACTCTGATAATTCACATAAACAATGAGTCAGTAGCTTTCCCAGGTAAAACACTAGAATAATCAAGAAGAGCCTCATTTTGGAGCCTCATTTTGGAGCTTGCATCTGAGTCAAAATTTCTAGTTTTGATGATTTACAGAATTAGTGTCACTTGTACAGACAAGTCTTGGAATACTGTTTCTAAGAGGCATGAGGTATTAGTTTGAGGCAAACAGAACCTACTATCCTGGCCACAAAGGAAGTAGTATAAAGGAAAAACACATGAAAATCCTGAAAATAGGAATTGTTCGAGACATGGGGTTGGAATTAAAGACTTGTATTAGCTGGGTTACATATTTGAATATCTATTAGTCTCATCCAATTGGCAAGTATTTGGTCCACTGCCCAATAAGGTTTGCTAAATTTAAATTGAGAATTACCTGGGGTAATGGATAGATTGCCATAATTGTTTTTTTCTGGGAGAAAGGAACACTATCAATGTCAGTTTTAATTGTTTAAGGTCATTTGTCTACATTGGTACATGTCAAAATGCTATTAGCAGTAATTCCCTATGATCCTGTTTGATGAAATACAAATTGTACAGAAACTTTTATCATGAGAGTCTGGTGATAAAGGCCACATACCCAACAGTCAGTAAGATTGAGGGTAGTGGCTATTGTTTGGGGTAATCTAAGATTGGAATTAAAATAAGTACTTTCTGATCTAATGATGATGATAAGGAGGCAAGAGAGGAGAAAAACTCAGTTATGGGTAAATGAAATGCAGGGGACTACCTGTAGAAATGAGATTAATTTTAAGTGATTAGATTTAGAAACAGAAAAGAAAAAAAAAAAACACCTAGAATTAGACAGAATACTGATTCATCTTGGGTGTAAGCTATTCAATGTCAGAAATCATTAACTTGTTCCAGAAATCTTGGGTCAGCTATTGATTTCCAAAGATAAGATGCTTTTTAAAAGATCTCTGAGAACCTACAGTTTGAGGTCCCCTAGTAGAGTTGCCTTCCGATTATTTGGATTTGAGTTGTCTCTTTATTTTTTCAAACATAAACTGAAAAATTGACTCCCTGGAGTTTCACTGCTATATTTTCTGCTTGTAGTATTTTGCAAGGTCCCTTGCAATGAGGTTATGAGGTTCAAAGATGTTTTTTGGTTTTCTTTGTTTTGATTTTTGTGTGTGTGTGTTTGTTTGTTTTTCCTCTGATGCCTCTTCCAATAGATTAATTCTCCTGGATGGAGATAATAAAAAACCTACTCCGGAAGATGGGGGAATAGGACTTTAACCTATTGGTCATCTCTTCATTCATTGGACTACTAACATATGCATCATTGGATTATTCCAAGAAATCAATTAGGAAAAAAAAACACAAAAAAACAGCAAAGTTAATCTTGAGTAAGAACAACTGAGTGGAAGGATTTGCTCTGCTCAATATTAAAACTTTGTAAGATACAGTCATTCAAACAGTGTTGTATTTATTAAAGTATAGACAAACTTATCAAGATTGATTACAGCGACCACAATCAGATCCATATGTATGTGGGCACTTAGCTTTTGTCAAAATTCTATGGGTAAATGCATTTCAATGGATTAATGATTCAAATGACAATCCGTTAAATAAGTAATACAGTACTGACTGTATGCCTACATTAAAAAACAAAACAAAACAAAATAAAACCAAAAATCTTTGTTCCTAAAACATAGCCTCACAAAATCAAATCCATGCTAAGTGTGGATCTAAAAATCAAAATAATAGCTTATAGAACACAAGAGGGTATGTTTATGGCCTTACAATAAAGGAAAATTAATTTTAAAGAGTCCAATAGAGACATGCAAGACACTTGAAAACACACACAAAATAAACAATTCAGAAGGCTAATAAATGTACGCAAATACCTCCAATGGCTTTAATAACTAAGGACTGAAAAGTCAAATCACAACAGACTGGCAATTCTTGAAAATATCAATTGTTGCAAAGATGTAGTTGGGTGGGGATACGCATAGACATAATCTAGTATACCCTGGGGCCTAAGAGGAATTCTCAGATGCTGGTAAGGTCGTCTTTCATGACTGGGTGGTGAAATCTGTTTCTCCTGATATTTAATCAAGCTGTACTTTTGTGCTCTGTGTACTTTTCTTATATGTGCTACCCTGTAATTTAAAAAGACAGTTAAAAAAAGAAATGTCAACAAGAGAAACTCAGTTGAAATGGAAATATTAAACATGACACAGAGAATAAATCATAAGAAGTTAGTATAGGATCAGTTCAAGTTAAGGGATTATCGTTAGATAAGGAACTTAACAAATTCTATTTTATTTGATCGAGGAAGTTATACAGATAGGTAAGTGATTTTTCTATGTGGTATGTTATGTACTGTACAAATACAGGTATATCCCATATTACTTTTTATCGTCAAGTATGAGTTATGAGCATCTACTGAATGAAAGGTTTTTAAACATTTTAAGTTTTATAAATAATCAATCATGGTATACTGGCTTTTGAGAAGTTTAAGTGATATGCAGTGGAATAGCTGCATTAACCAGGTTTCTCCCTTCTGCAGACTTGCTGCATTAACTTCTGCCTACATGCATGTATATGCCAGATATACTATATTCTCAATAATGATGTTCCAATAATATTTCTGAGACTCCTTGCCTCAGCCTCTTGTTTGCCTTGCCACCACCCCTTATCCATGTGACTCCTTCCGGAGTGATCACTTTTCAAATACAAACCAACCAATCCCCAACCATCTCTCTTACCAGGCTCTCATATTCTGGTCCACTGCACCCCTACTGTAATCACCCTAGAGCCAGGTATCAGACAACAGAAGACAGCCCTTATGCTCTAGAACCCACTGACATCACTCAGACTCATTAATCTTACCCCTGTTTACTTTGCCTTGTTTGTTCCTTCCCACAGAAACCATGATAAAGTCTCCTGCTCAAAGTTCTTCTCTCCCTCTGCCTTATGACTGACCCAGCTGCTTCCCCATTTGGCTCTCCGTGGCATGAATGCTCCCTCTTCTTGGGATCTGTGAGAAATAACCATCCTCTCAATGACACTTGTCTCCTGACTTAGAATTCCTAGTACTACACAGTATTTATAAAATATATTTTTTATAGATGAAAAATTTGGAAAAGATATTCTAAAAAAATGACAAAAAATGAACACAAACAGAGGTACCTGAAAAAGAATGAGACATTCAGAGGATTACAAGTGCAGTGATGTATCTGGTATGTGTGATTCACGGAAAAATGAAGATGGAAGTGATGCCTGGTTCTATGTTTGAGGTTAGAAAATTAGGGTAATATTGAGAGAAAAGCTAAAAGTTCTAATTAATTAATACAAAAAATTCAATAACGAATTCAGGAAGACTAACATCTAGCTGTTTTTATTTTTATTATTTTCAATAAAAATAGAAGCAGAAATATTTTGACATATTTTTGCTGTTATTGTTTAGGTTTTTTGTTTTGCTTTTGGAATATTTTATTTTTAGTTTATTTTTTTCTTTTGTGCTACCCTATAGAAAACCTCTTGCATGCATGTTCAAATATGACTGAACTTTCTTTTCTTATTTTTTAATGTATCCTACTTATTAAAAACATTTATTCAAAATTAAGTACTATATTTTTGTCTTCTAAAGAAATAATTAATTTTTCTATGCAATGATTGACCTTAAAAATTCAAAAGTATGCACAAAGGGCATATAATATTCATACTGAATCTAATTGCATAACTGTTGTTTAATTCATTTAATCATTCCTCTTTTGAGAGAAAGAATTATATTAAATAATTAGATAAAAATTCATCATCAGCAACATTATTTATTTGGTAATTTTGTATGCAAAATAAGCATGTCATAGTCTTGAAGAAATAAATTATCTTGCTAAGATAACCACTAATTCAAATTTTATATTACTTCAACAATAAAAGTTTAAAATACATATTTTGATAAAGGGAAATTTTGAATATACAAATACTTGCTTTCTCATTTGATTAAAAACACAACGAAAAAAGAAGGATCATTCCATCATTTCAAAGACAACCTGTTTGCCGCTTTCCCATCTTCCAAGATGGCGGGTGAAAAAGCTGAGAAGCCGGATGCTAAGGAGAAGAAACCTGAAGCCAAGAAGGCAGATGTTGGTGGCAAGGTTAAGAAGGGTAACCTGCCAGCCAAAATGCCTACGAAGGGGAATCCCTACTGCAGCCAAAACCCTGTCCTGGTCAGAGGAGTTGGCAGATATTCACCGTCAGCTACGCATTCCCAAAGATCACATACAAGAAGAAGTGCTCAACTGCTAAATCGAGGACTGAAAAGAAAAAGAAGGAGAAGGTTCTTGCTACTGTCACAAACCAGGTGGTGGCTATAAGAATGGTGGCACCCAAGTGGTTACACTTTTCAAAATGCCTGGATACTATCCTGCTGATGTGCCAAAAGCTGTTGAGCTATAGCAAGAAACACTTGTCAGTCTATGAGAAAACTTGGAGCCAGCATCACTAGCGGAACCATTCTGATCATCCTCACTGGGCACCACAGAGGCAAGAAGGTGTTTTTTCTGAAGCAGCTGAGCAGTGGCTTGTGACGTGTGACTGGACCTCTGTCCATCCATCAAGTTCCTCTGCATAGAACACACCAGAAATTTGTCATGCTTATATTATATCCGAGTCTTATATACTTATATTTATATTATATATGTTATATAATTTATATTATATATATATATATATATATAACATAATTATAATTATATTATATCCGGGTCTTATATAATAAAAGCCGGGTATTACATTAATTTTTGCCCCAAAAGATGGATTAGAGCTGATGGTCCAGCTCAGTCTTATTTTCAGTGAAATACGGTATTATAAATATACTTAAATGCATAAACATTTTTCTACTAAGAAAATGAAGCATTTATCTCAAAAGTCACACATTATTAGCAATGTCTAGATATTGTTCCAAGAGGAAACAGCCTGTGTATTCCCACAGATGTAACATGTCAAGAACAAATATCACAGAATGGTGAAAACACAAATCTAGAAATATGAAAAAGTTTCAGTACAATAAAGGCAGATAATATTAGGATTTGATTGGACTGGATAACTAAGCAATTCACACTTGATTCACTGCATATGAAGGAAAAGTACATCTAGGAATTAAATGTAAGTAGCCTGGAATACATTCATAGAGTAAAGGAAGAGCTACTTTTACCATTGCTTTGGAGAAATAAACATAAAAATTGCTAAAATAAACCATCACATTTAGCAACACTTTCTTGTCATTCAGGTAATTATAATGATGGACTATGCAATTTTTCCTGGGAAAGTAAGGAAGAGAAGTAATGAGAAAGCTAAGGGAGAAAGACAAGATAATGGGGTCCAGAGATTGACAACTTTTAAGACGTCAAAACCTGTAGAAGTGCAGGTCTTAAACAGTGGCAATCAATGAAATGGGCAGCAGAGATGACCAAAGATAGATATATATGTGTATTTATATGTATATATGTGTATATGTGTGTGTGTGTGTGTGTGTGTGTGTGAAGAAACAATTGCTCTCAAAATAAGTACGAAGAAAAGTTATTACAGATGTGATGGTCAAGAAACTGACGGGCAAGATTTTGAAGAGTTTTCAATCTGAAGCAAAAGTAATGGGGGATAATGACAAGGGTTTCAGTCAAGAGATTGTCTTCGAAAGCCAAAGTGAAAATTGTTACAGTGGAAAGAGACCAACTAGCTTAAGGAACACACAGAAGTGGAAAGTGTGATGCAGATAAATGTCCTGAGCAATAAGTGGCCAAAGTTTATCGGCAATGTTTATTTGTTTGTTTCCCGAAGGGAAGAATAATAATAACCTGGCAGTTGCTAATTAAAACCAAAAACATATATACCTAACCTCTTGATCATTAGGTATGTGAAGCGGAGTGACAAACAGGTGACATTTTACTGAAAGGGCTATTGAGGTGATATTTTCCAGGCACACTAGGTGCCAGTTTTCCATGAAAATATGGAAGAGTTTGTTAAGCGGAATATAAGCATTCAAGACCTATCAAGATGTGGGATGGAGGGGGGAGATTGGTTCTGGTGGAGATGCAGATCCAGAGGGTGATACAGAATGCTAATGGATGACTTAGAAATGAGAGATAAACAGGAACACAAGGCATGGAATAGCGTTCCTGATAGTCTCTTTCAGGAGGAAGAAAAATTGTGACTTTTAAAATGTTTCACCTAATATTTCTTTTTTAATTAAAGTTTATTGGGGTGACAATGATTAGTAAAGTTACATAGTTTTCGGGTGCACAATTCTGTAATATATCATCTACTATATATCACCCAGAGTCAGGTCTCCTAATATTTTTAGTGACCTCAAGAATTGTTCTGATGACTTAAGGGATTGCCACTTCCTGGAACATTATTCAAGATAAAGTGCTTATGAGAACTTTATTTAATGAAAGACTCATAGTGCTTGAACACACAGAAAACTGTCTAGTATTATGTAAACCCAAATTGCTGTACTTGGAAGTTATGATTACAGGTATTTTCTCATCTATTTCCTACATTTATATATTTTTTCTAAGTGAAATATTGCTTTTTTAGAGTTATTTTTTAAGTGAAAATTTATTACATTAAAAGAATAGGTAACTATTCTGTTAAATAAAGACAATGATTGTATATTGTGCTTAACATTTTATATTTGTCTCACATTATTCATAGATTTTGTGTACTGCCTTGAAATTTACAGAATTTCTGCATATGTTCTGCTTAATGTAATCATTTCCTAACTGTACTCTGTGGAGCCAACACAGATTCAACAAAATTAGCTCTAAATTTGGGTCTTTTATTTGTTTCTACTTCTAGGTTAAATATGCTTTGAAAAAATGTGTTAGAAAAATTGAAAATTGCTGGCTTATTGGAAAGAGTGTTCTGAAGCCCTGATCCAGCTTACTTACATTTGTGTAATTCCAATCTGTGTCTTGAATTTCCCATCTCTACAATATGTCCATGAAACATTTCACTTCTCTTATAGGCTTTAAGAATTTTCAAAATTTGGAATGTATTAGAGAACTCTGATATTGCTTTTTCAATAACACTCTCTGAAACACTTTTTAAAGTAAAAGCAACCACAAAATAAAAACATATTACCAATATTCATTATTTTCTGTCCTCAAATTATTTTCCTATCAACATCTTATCAATGCTCTGATTTCAACTGATTAATGTATCAGTGGATTGATTTATTCATCTGAAGTTATTTTTGTGAATATTGTCTTCATATATTTATGAAATTGGCAGAGTATAAATAACAAACAACAATAGTAATCAACTATCAAGAGGCTCTATCTACCAATTGTACTGAAGATATTAGTAATACCACATCTATAAGCCTGTGTTTCTTTACTTTCTTTATTTTCAAGTATCTTGGCCATGATAAGGGAGCATTTGAATTTTTTCCAGAATTTCACAAGTCACTGAGAACACAAGCTATATTTTGTGTGGTGCTTTGGTGATTTTCAGATTCCAGTGAGTTATTCAGACAAATTTCAAAATGATGAAGAGTTTCAAACTATTTTGATATTTTTACAAATCAAAGAAAACTATTGATTTCTTCAAGGTAACCATGAGAGAACTAATAACTTTTACTATGCCCCAAATTATTAAAATTTCTTTTTGTAATGTATTTTTGCCAATGATTCAAAGCGCAGTAGCAAAGTAAATGAGCAGTGCTTCTCTATGAAAACATTATGAAAGTGAACTGCAATATTTCCAAAATTAACAACGGCTTTAAGAATGGTTGTATTATCTTTCAACTTTTATTTTTTATTAGCTTCGCAAAGTAAAATTCCCTTTAAAGTTCTCCTTTTGAGCTCTCAAATATTAGTAGTCCATAACTTCAGTATAAAATATCTAGCTGTAAGAAAATCCTGGGTCCATGCAGGACTGGATATATACTTTGTGGGTCCTAGTGCAAAATGAAAATGAGGGTTGTGCCTTATTCAGAAACTATTAAGAATTTCAAGATGGTGACAGGAGAGCATTATACGCATGGATTCCTGTGGGGCTGGCTGCATAGGTCACACGAGTAAGAAGCTGGCCCTGAGCCCATATCCAGATAGGTAAATCCTATAGATACTTAAAAACTGAATAGAAGAGAAAACACATTCCATGTGTGTCCTAAGTGCTTTGAATGATTATGAATTAAATTGGCAATAATATAGGTATGTGTGCTCAGGATCTCACTTCAAAATCTGCATAAAAATATCTATATAGATGAATTTTTAAATATAAAAAAGATTTTTCTAAGAATTCCTGAATTAAGGAAATTAAAATAAGATAATTTGCTTTCATATTTTAAGTCCATATAATTCAATTAAATAAATATATATATATATATATATATATATATATATATATATATCGCATTATTATTTTCAATAGAAATACCACGATAAAATGTATAATCACAATTACTCAATTTATTTAAAAATTACATATATTACATGGAACAAATAAGATCTGAGAGCAGAAATGAATGAATATTTTTGCACACAGAAAAATATATATATATATATTTTTGCTGTTTTTGGACCCTGTTTTAGCTAGGCAGGAGCTCACCACTGATTCACCTCCCGCTTGAACAACCAGTAATGTGATGTGTAAGTGGGTTGTTTAATAATTTCACCCAAAACTTATTACAATAAGGAATGTATTTACTCTCAAAGGGTTTGACCTACATAGGATTTTTAATAGAGAAAGGCATTGTTCTGCTAGAACTTTATGACTGTTCCTTTTGAAGTCATCTGCATATTTACCTGACCAATTCTTCTTCCTCTCTATTTCATGTTATCTGGTGAATTAATTTGAAATATAATTGATGGGTTGTCTATTCTGAATAAATATGTACGTTATAAATGCAAATGCATTTGTGTTCTACAGCTATGCAGTTTCAAGAACTGACTTATTTCATTTTGCTTTTATTCACTTTTTAAAATTAGGCTACTGATGCATATTAGAATGTAATTACACCAATTAGTACTGCCACATCAGACATATGATGTGCCTTCAATTAAAAAGTACCTAATGGGTATTAGTACAATTTAGCTTCATAATTAAAGTCTAAGAACAGCACAAATTAAACATTATGATTACAAAACACTAAAAAATCTAATGGTGAAATTAAAGCAGGATATTTTAACTTCTCCTTTAAGCTGATTTTCAAAAAGGAAATTAGGGTTCTACAAAAAAAATACTGTTAATATTATTGAAGCATTCTTAATTAAAGAGAAAAAAATATTCATACATAAAATTATTCATACATATATGTGAATATATAATGATTAAATATTTTAAAAAGTATCAAACACTCACATCATCTAATGGATGCTAGAAGTGATCATTTCACAGTTTTGGTTGTTCTTGCTTTTTATTTTTCATATCAATGTTTGGTATCTGCAGCGGTCACTTAGATCTCCTGAATCAGGACACACAGATTACAGTCAGCCTCAGCTGGCCATATTACAGGCCATATTTCCTCAGATTGGCCCTGACCAATGGTGAGGATACGAGTGGAGGACCGCTCTTAGGAACCGTGGAATCTGAATTAAGGACTCTCCATTGGTCTGGCCAAAACTGACTAAAACCGTGCTGCAGGCTGAAAATTTTCTGCCCCAATCATTCCTATCCCTCTTCTTTCACAAGGATCAGACCTGTATCACTGTCTGAAGTGTCCCTTCCATGAAACCTGTTTCCTCTCCTTAATGCTTAACAGAAAGACCCCCGATAAAACTCTTGTGCAACTAATAACTTCTTGGTGTCGGCTTCTCAGAAAATGTGACCTATATAACTATCTAATATGAAACATATACATACATGAATTTAATAACTTTAGGCATTATTAGACTACTTATTTATTTAAGTATTATCTGAAGAGAGATATCTTTAAAAGATTGTAAGAATGTCTTCCTATTTGGATTACTTCGAGTTTTTTTCAAAAGAAATAGAATATTATAGAAAAGTGCACAGTAGCGCATAACAATTCAGAGATACCCTAACACTATAATCAAAATTAGGATTATGGTTATTTTATGTACCTATTTGCTAGGAATTATATTTAACGTAAAAATACCTTCTCTCCACAATTTACGTATCAAAAAAATGAACATAAATTATATTAAGACTTAAAACCCACTGAATCTCAATTACTTCCATTGATGTAAAAACAAACAAACCATAAACAAACAAACAAAAATACCCTATAGATTAATTTACATATTTTAGCATTACCTTAATTATAAAAATCCTATAAGATTACGATCCCTTATTAAAGATAAAAAACTAAGTCAAAGAGAGGTTTAAATGAGTGTCAACTGAAGCAGTATTTTCTTGATGAAGTATACATGTATACTTACCAGGGACTCTCTACTTGGTACACACACACACACACACACACACATATATGCATATATATTATATACAGAAGATGCCCCCAAAAAAGTATAGATTTTAAGAAAGGAAAAACTGTGTTAAAATTATGCCGAGTGTAACCACTTTCAGCACCTCTTGTAATTGCAGAAGTCAAACAACTTGTATTCACCTTTTATTATTGGTATATATTGATTATTACAATTTTAATGGTTTTTTTTTTTCCTTTCTTAAGATATGTATACATTTTTTTGGGACTCTCTGTAAATGTATATGTCATGGAAACTGCCTGTAAAATTTTGATGTCTTGGGTAGCAAAAAGGTATGGAAAGTATATGAAGTCATCATCTTTTTTCACTAATTTATTTAGTTCAGCAAATTACACCCACATAGAAATGCTACCTTTTACCCAGTGATTTAAAAAATAAATTAAAAAAAAAATTCATTATGGGGAGGAATACAGCCATGCACATGTATTTACATTTTGTCTATGCCTGCTTTGAGGCTAAAATAGCAAAGTTAAGTAGTTTCAGGAGATTGTAGGACCCACAAGGTTAAAATGTTTTCTATTTGCACTTTACCAAAAAAATCTGCCAATCTCTTACCTATTGGAAAGTTTTACCTTCAGAAAATTGAGACAACATATACAATGATGATGAGGTTCTGAAAACTGATGCTCTGTGTTAACATGACACAGATCTTAAAACTAAGAACTAAGACAACCGGGGTGAAAAATTAATTGATTGCTCTAGAAAATGTTGGCTTAGAAAAGATAAAACTGCAAATCAATAAATAACTTCACCATTTCCTTCAGGAAATTCTTGTGGATTCATTTATCTGAAGCCACATTCTACTCACCTAGGCAAACAGTTTCCTCAATAAATAACAGCTTACCAAGACTCACTTCTAGACCCTATTAAATGAGCACCATGCACAAGAAGTTATTTTCTCCCCATGGTCTCTGGTGTTTTACACATACGCATTGATCTAAGATTGATCATTTTCCCCCCTAGGATTATTGACGTAATGGGGAGCTCATCTGGGATCTTTCTTTGTGTAACGCAATATACAATGTTGGTCCCACTCAGTTATTTTCCAGTTAAAGGTCCTTTACAACAAAAGTTTTCTCATTTTGTTTAAAGAAATTGTGGTAGAAATTTATAATTTGAAATCGTCTCCCTTGGTACCATTACGACATGCTGTGTTCATTTAGGATCCCAGGGCATTTCTATAAGTACATCACCATTCAAACAGTAACATGAAAGGGGCCTCAATGAAAACGTTCTAGTTAAAATTCTGGAAGAGATACAATTATTTGATCTTTTGTGATCACATATTTGGGGTTTCAGTCAGAAAGGGAATCTTTTAATTAAAGCTCAGCTTCTCATTTATACATCTAAAAGCACTATATTTCATCATTTCACATTTTTCCATTCTTTCTAAAATTACTTAGATTTCCATAATGAAACCAGGGATAAATATGAGGAATAGATTCAAATGGAACTGGAAAATGGAGGAAATGGGATCCAAATATAGGCAGGCCTTATCCCCCAAATAGACTGTTAAGCACATTCTATCTATTAAGAAAAGAGGGGAATTCTAAACACAAAATGCAAGAGTATATGTATAACTTTTTGGTAGATAACAAATGAAAAATAACTGCAAAGTTATTGATATTGTTCTCATAGTAAAATTGGATTGCATGCTCACATGTTCATTCTATCCGTAAGTCTCATAAGTTAGGTATTTTAATCAAATATTCAATGACAGAAATACAATATAATGAAATAAGATAACTAGCAACACATAGCAATAAAACCCAAAATGCATCTGAATACAGGCAAGGTTTTATAAAGTCTGGCATTTTACTCCATAAACAGAATACTTTTTGTCCAGGAAATCACAAAACCCACACTGTTTTTTTGGAACAAAAGCATGAAATAGAATACACTAGTTTTATGTCTTATAAACAAAGGTCTACTAGAGACAATTCATGATATCACATAACAAAAAATAAATAAAATTAGACGTTCTAAATCAATAAAAGAGAAAATAGTTAAGCACATAGGATTTAAGTTGAAAATCATAATGCTCATTAGGCATTGACTATTTTTGTAAAGTTTACAGCAACCTAAATATTAATTATTATCATCATGAATTAGTAAGAACATTGAAATGTCTTTTTAATAATATTATTATTCTTACAATTTCATTTGTTTAATAACAATTGGTTATGATTGAGGGAGATGTGAAACAAAAAATAAAATTTTTGATGGATAATCCCAAACCTATGTGATAGCAATATAAATTGATCCTTTCTTTTTTAATCATGCTATTATATGCATACACAATTTGGATTACAGATCCTAAGATATGTTGCATATCATATTTGCATAAGCTTAATATCACATGTTAAAGATGACAAAGGAAAGATAATTAAAAATATGAGATTTAGATGTGAGAAACATGGTGGTGTGAGGGGTGCTCCTTGAAAATTTCCCTGGAAGTTACAATGAATTGAACAGCTAAAATTCAACAAAGGCTACCCTCCGCAACACACAAAAATGTCTGAGAGATCCACACATCGAAATATGGGAAGGTGGGCAAATCGGGGTGAACATGGGAAGAGGTAAGGGAGAAGTACCGAGACACCAGCCATAAGACTCAGCCTGGAGCTAACTGCGGTTCCAGGAGAGGGAAGGATTCAGGCTGCAGTTGCACTTTCTGTGGCCGACAATCCTGCCTGAGGGATCAGAATATGGTATGGCTAACCCAGAGATCACAGCAGAGACCTCGGAGCAAAGACTGGATACAGAAGGGTTGGAACTGTGGTTTAAGCTCTCACTGCCGGGCAGAAAACAAAGACATGGAGCCTGACCGTCCCCCTGCCCCTCCGCGTGTTAGAAGCGGGCCCCCGAAGAAACTTTGGCATTGTCAGATTAAAGAGCAGAATATCTATAGTCCCGAGAACTGGAGAGACAGTCCCAGAGTAGCAGGCACATAGTACAGCCAATTCTGGTGACGAGAAAGGAGCTGTAGGGGGGCGAGACAGCAATGGGCTAGAAGTTGCCATTGCTTGGAGCCACAAACACACCTGCCACCTCTCCCAGCCCACCCTGTAGCACCTTTCTGGGCCCATCCCCGCAGGGACACCTAGGGCTCCTGAGACACACAAGCTCTGCCTTGGGCTGCAGGGGCAGCATTGGGATTTCAGAGGCTCAGAACCCCACCACCCACCACATGCTCATGGGTTGCCTGAGATGGAGGCAATCTGATCACAGAGGAGAAGCCCACCTCCCAGGAAACCTCCCAGCATGTGAGAAGCGGAACAGCACAAGAGAAAATAAAACACCGCAGGGCGAGAGAAAACAAAACACTGCAGCACCACCTACTGAAAAGCAAAGAAAGACCTCTTCATATCAACCTGCTGCAGAAACCACTTCGATAGATGCCCAGGAAGAGAAATCCATCAGTTGACATGAATAACCAAGGTAACAAGGCAGCTCACAAAGAAAATGAAAAATCTCCAGAAAATAAACTTAAAAACATAGAAATATGTGACTTAAATGACAGAGATTTCAAGATTACTGTCCTGAAAAAAACTCAACAAGATGCAAGAAAACTCAGTAGGCAATTTAATGAATTCAGAAACAAAATCGACAAAAAATGAGTATTTTACCAAAGATATTGAAATTAAAAAAAAAGAATTAATTAGATATTCTGGAACTTACACAACTCAACAACAAAAACACAAACCATCCAATTAAAAAATGGTCAGAGGACCTGAACAGACACTTCTCCTGAGAAGACATACAAATGTCCAACAGATATATGAAAACATGCTCAACTTCACTAGCTATTGGGGAAATGCAAGTTAACACCATAATGAAATATGACCTCATACCTGTTAGAATGGTTATTGTCAACAAGACAAGTAAAAACAAGTGTTGGAGAGGCTGTGGAGAAATAGAAACCCTCATACACTGCTGGTGGGAATGTAAATTGGTACAGCCACTATGGAAAACAAAATGGAGTTTCCTCAAAAAATTAAGAGTTACTATAAGACCTAGCAATTCCTGTTCTGGGTATCTACCAAAAAAAAAAAAAAAAAAAAAAAAAAGCTGAAATAATTTATCTGTAAAGATATATGTACCCTATGTTTATTGCAGCATTATTCGCAGTGGCCAAGACATGGAAAAAACAGCAATTACCATTGGTTTTGCCATATTTGCTTCATATATTTTTCATTTTTTTTCTTTTTGATAATTATTTTAAAATCATATACCAACATATCATTTCATGCCTACATAACTGAGGGTAAATTTCTAGAAAATACAAATATTTGTTAATACATTTTAAAAAGGGAATCTTAACTACATTTTATTCATGACCTCAATTCAAACACTGTTTTTCTTTTTTTAATAAGCCATACTTAACATAAATATTTTATTATATATTTGAGAACATGATTTTGAAAAAAAAAATGAACTGACAGAAAGTTCCTGATCAATGATAATTTTACTAAATGGCACCAATGCCTATGTCTCTTTGGCTAAGTTATTTCATGGTATTCTTAGATTTTGAAATCTTTCCAAGAGCGGTCATTATTGGTTTCAAGTACATGTTTCCTAACGCTTTTCAATCTCCTCTATAATCAAGTGCAATAGAAAGGCTAAAATAGACCCTATGATTGATTGTAGAAATAAGAGTGCAGTATCTAGTATAGTAATAGTATATTAGAAGTAAAAAATATATGTTATAATAGTAAAAGTGGAACATATAGTATGAATTTCACAGAAAAAAGAGAAATATAAAAACCTTGAATCAATTAATTGGAAGCAAAACTATTAATATACGTTATTTTTACACGTTTGTCCTTACCTAGGCTTTATTCATACAGTAGTGAATAAATGCATGCCTTCAAAAAGCACAAGATTTGAAGTATAGATGAAAGGCAATGCCAGCAAATGAAGTGTGGCAATTATTATTAATTCAAAATATAGGTAGTTTTGAGAAAACATAGCAAACGTATGTATACTTCAGCAGTTAGTAAGTGGATATAAGCTGAGTCAAGTAAGTTTATGCTGCATGAGGCACAGACTACGGTAATAAATGAGAGATGAGGATAGGTCATAGAGTCAATGAGGCTAGTTCACATAAAATATTACAATTACAGAAATTGAGCTTTTGGCTGGGGCAGTAGAAGCTATAGGTAGTTTTAAGCAGGGGATAGATATGATGAGATTGGCAATTGTCAAAAATAATTAAGGCAACATTTAAAGAATGGATCAGAGAAGTTTGATCCTGAAGGTAAGGAAGTAAGATAAAAGTCTTTAGCAGTGATCTAGGTGATAATTGAATGGAAGTGAAAGCTATTTACTCACGTAGGATAAACTACAATTGGTGACTAAGTAGGAGACAGGTTAGGAGAGGGAAAATCCAAGATTGTGCCTTGGGTACCTGGCATGGATAATGTGGGATGACAATGACATATACAATTATGTTTGGGTTCAGTGAGCATGTTTTGGTCAATAAAGTGTAGAAGGAAATCATGCAAGCTATTTTCAAGTTTCCCTCTTAAAACTTCCCATGGCATACATGGAGATCTTAAGAGTTATTATCAGCATAGCCCATCTTGACTAATACCCAGTTTTTAGAATGGTATTAGTAACAAAAAACCTAAAATAAGTGGCATTATCTTAGCATCCAGGAAGTAAGTGATGTGAAAACTTAAAGATCACAGAATATGATGGAAAGTTTCCTCTCCCTACATAGAGGGAAGGGATAGTAATCATAAAGAACAACTGATATGTGTTCTCAAAAAACAAAAGCACAGTTTAATCAAAAGATTTGTCCTGCCTTCAGTGCATGGGTCATTAGATCTATCTGCCCAGTAGCTTTTCATAGTTATCAGAAGCCAATGGCTTCTATGCACCTCCTTTCTTGCCTTTCTAAATGGCAGTCTTGTTGTGATTTTCCTTCCCGTTTCTCTCATTCGTATAAGGTATGGAAAGTGATATCCTGGAACAAGTGCGGACACTTGAGAATCTGATATAGGCTATTTCAAATCACCTAGAAAACTTTTTTTTTTTTCTGAATACTAAATTAATGCAAATTGGGGAGATGATTGGCATCCATGTGAGAAGTGAAGAATGCAGTGATCTACTTATCAATAGAATGGGTGGTAGCAGAGGCAACGTTGTTCTGATGTCACCAAAATTTCTCATCCTGGGCACACAGCAACGTGACACTTCCCAAACTTCCTGTCACTTAGATTAGACCCATGTGTCTAAGTTCCATCCAGTTAAATTGGACAGAAGAGTTGTAGTCCATTGTAAGCCCAGCCCACTGAATATCCCATGAACCCACAACATTTCTCCTCCTCCGCTCTATTAACTTGGAGGGCCCCGTGTTTCAGACGGAGGGCTCTTCCTGACTCACATCAGACTTTACACAAGTAATAGAAATTTCATGTGAGATTTGAAGGGATATTTGCTTCCAATGGCAGCTTAGTGCATTCTAATATAAAGAATTGAAATTGGGGTCATTGGAGGGGCAACAAGTTGGTAATTGTTAGGCGTAGGTAGGAGGATGACCTAAACTTGGAATGCGCCCAGCTTGAGATGACTGCTAGATGTGTACGTAGAAGTGTCTTTACAGTAAAATCGAATATAAGCCTAGGGATATGATGAAATAAACTTTCAGTGGTGATAGGGAAAAATAAATTATCAGTAAGAGGGAGCTATGTGAAGATGTCGAACTAGTTCAAATTGTAAACTGAGTGTGTTAGAGCACAAAGTGGAATGCTGAGAACATTCAAGAGCAAATTTCTTGCTATTAATTAAAAAAAAGAAACAACCATGGATTATGAATTGATAAAAGCAGTTTCAATATTACAATGATTCTATGAGATATATAGCATCTTGATTTTTGCAGATTAAAACTATAGAATTCTAGATGCTAAAACACATATTTTCACCAAGTTATTATAAAAGATTTTTTTCATTCACATCTGGTAACAGAATATACACTATTTCCTAAGATAGTTCACATAATTTTCAAATCGTTCTCATGTTATTTGCAAATATTTTCCTTTAAAATATTTTTTTTGTGTGTGTTATATTGGTGTAAGAATTTCTTTTCTTAATATCATTTTACTGACGTAATTCCAGTGGTCAGAAGTGAGAATTGTCTTAAGTTTTGGAATTTATGTCTTATAAAAGTTGAAAATGCTGACACATTTTTGCTGAAAAACATGTCATATAGATCCAAGTCTAACTCCCTGCTTTTTGTGACCTTGGCAAATTTTTTCACTACTTTAAACCTCATTTTTCTTACCTGTAACATGGTAACGATAATCCATATATACATTTAAGGGTTATCATATATGTCAAATGTGATGCTATTAAACATTGTCACATGGTAGATGTTAATTTGAAGTGCAATTTCCCTTAACTTTATCCTACTTATTTTCTTTCCTAAAATATGCAACCTTTTCTTGAACCAGCTGTCATAGGTATATTTGAAACTTGCTAGTTGTTGTTTTTTGTTGTTGTTTTGTTTTGGCTGTTTGTTTTAAAAAGGTCTAGTTTGTCTCAGGAATTATACATTTAACAAACAGAAAGAGTTAGCAGCTAGTAAGAGGAGTCATTGAAAATGATATTTTTTCTCTAAGTATTAACAATAGTAGTAATGATAGGTGTTATAAAAAACAGCAAAATCTGAACATTAATCTGTATTGGGCAGTGCACTATGAACTTTTCCTATCTTACCTCATTTATTCTTTGAATAACGTTAAGAAGCTAATATTATTGTTAACCCAGTTTTGTTGGTGAGAACACTGAGGTGGAGAGATGCAGAATAGCTAGTGTTTGGTACAATTCTCATCTGAATTCAATTCTGTCTAAACTGAGTATGTGCCTTTAAACTATAAAAAATGTCATTCTAAAAACAAAACAGAAGCAGTCAAAGATCGTATTACTTTTAGAGATGATATCACTTATTGACTCATGCTGAGTACTTCCAAATATGAACTTTGAAGTATTTGTATTGCTTCTTTCGAAAAGTGTAAAGATAAATCAATGACTTATCTGTTTATTATTTATAGTCCCTGGAGATTGCTGCTACTCTGAGGGCAGGAGCATATCTATCATGTTCTTCTATCAATACTTAGTTTTTAATATTGGTCCAGAGGGCAGGTTGCAATGTTAAACAGGAAACCCGAGTAAACATCTTTTTAAAATGGTAGTGTCAAGCAAAAACTTAAAAGTGGTGAGAGATTATGCATATATAGTCATGCCTCCCTTAACAATGGGGATACGTTCGGAAAAATGTGTGTTAGGTGATTCGGTCCTGCCAACATCACAGAGTGCACCTACCCAACGCCGGATGGTATAGCCTACGCTGTAATTGTTCAAGCTGAACTTTTATAAAACTGGAATGGTTAGGCCTGTTTACACCAGCATCACCACAAACACCTGAGAGTTTGGCTTTTCTTTTTGTGATGCAAAGGACTCATTTAAGCATTTAAACACGCATGTCAAAGCTGGCTGTCTGGAATAAACGCATGCTTGTAGCCACAGGACGTGTAAGGAGCCAGGCTTCCTCCCTGCACCGATGCTCCTTGGTTTTAGACACCTTGCGTAATTTTGATAACCAACAATTTGAGCTACTTGTTTTGTTGTTGCAGTTGTTGTTGTTTTTCTCTTCCCACGCTTTAAATTCTTGCTCTTCTGTTCTAAATTCACCAATAAAGAGTGTGTCCATGAAGGCTAGGCCCCACCCTCCACCATAAAAAAAGCATAACCCTAGCCCCAGGCTTTCCAGCTCTACTCACCACCACCCTGCGAGGCTCCTGGCAGCGCCCTGGATGCTCCCGGGTCTGTAAGTTATTAACTCTTGTTCTTTTCTAAGTTTCCTCCTGTTTATCGCCGAAGGGCGTCCTGCCATCTTCATAAGAACCACAAAACTCAGACCACTCCCTAACACCGGTTTATAAAGGGGAGGTGTCTGTGGGAAGCCCATCAGGTCTGGAAGAGCATTCCCAGGCCTTTCTAGTTGATCTCATTACTGTGGAGAGACTGAGCCGGCACCAAGAAGTAATGCTTTGTGGTGTGGGACAAACAATGGCTACATCACTAAGTGATAGGAATTGTTCAGCTCCATTATGTTCTTATGGGGCTCCTTTCCTATATACAGATCATCGTTGACTGAAACATATGGGGCATGACTGTAGGAATCTGACGGAAGAGTCCACGCAGAGGGAACAGCCAGTGCAAAGGCCTAAAACAGCTGTGTCTGCTTTGTCTAACCAGAAGGCATCCAGTGAGGAGGGAGATGAAGGGATATTTCAAGCATTGCACTGCTTTTGACTTCTGTTGTGAATGAGACAGAGAGACACTGTAGGTTCTAAGAAGAGAAATGGTATGCTCTGACTTGTTTTGTTTTAAATAAGTTTCAGGTGTACAAAACAATGTAGTAGATATTTACACCCATCACAAAGTGATAACCTCCTTCCCCAATCTACTACCCCTCTGACATCGTATATAGCTGCTACAATTCCATTGATTCTATTCTGTGTTGTAATCCACATCCTTTGAATACATACATACATACATACATACATGTGTATATATATATATTACATTCAGCTTATTATTATTCAGCTTCTGCTTCAGTTGTACACTGAAGTGGTCAGGCATCATCCATAAAGTAGTGTTCTAGCTTGTGGGTTCAAGCAACCCGAAGGATGGAATTTCCATTAAATGGGGTGGAGAAATATGAACAGGTATGACAGGGGTAGGGAGACGAAGAATAGTGATTTATTTTGAGGCATGTTTACTATGATTTGACTGTTAGATATCTGAAGTAGTGAGGGCCCAACCAAGAAAATAGAAATCATTGAGAATTTAAAACAAAGGGAATTAATTTAGTTAACTGATGTTAAAAATATAGCTTTAAAAAAAGCCAACCAGGACATAGTCAGGCAACCCTGACTTTAGCAATAACTGGAAGTGCTACCACCTTTAGATGGAGGGACAAGGAGAGGAGGCTGTATGACTGCGGCTGAGGCAGGGGAAGGCAATTGAAACAGGAAACACAGTGGACGTGCGTAGATGGAGCTGGAGCCATGGAAAAATGCAGCAGTTACCAGGGATGACAGCAAGACAGAGAGGGATTGAGAGAATACTTAGCTCCCTCTTTCTCCTGCTTGTCATCTTTTTACATATATCTCCTGTTGTTTGATTCCACCTACAAGACAGCTTTCAGGAAATCCTAAAATACACATCGACAGTAGTCAGGTCCTTTGAGTTGGGAACTGAGCAGAAGAGAGTGAGGAATAGATTCGAGGGAAAATAGACCCATTAGAATCAGAACATTCAAGTGGAAGTGTAAAAAATGCAATTGAATTTATGAATGTGGAATTCAGGATAGAAATATGGCATGGAAATATAAATTTGGGAATCATTAGCATTTAGATTGCATATAAAGCCATGAGATTGAATGAGATCACTGAGGAAGCAAGTATAGAGAAAGACAAGGGGACAAAATCAAGTTCTGACACCCAAGGTGTTACAACATTAAGAGGTCTAGGAAATGAGGTAGGGGGGAAATAAAATACTGAGAGAAGCGGAAAAACAAAACAAAAACAAAAAGAAAACAAAACAAAACTAGAGAAATAATAGGAAAATCAGGAAGCCAAGTGAAGGAAAAGGTAAGCTTATCAAACACTACTAGTAGATCAAGTAAGGGGAGAAAAAGAAAGCAAGAACCATTAAGAGTAGATGAGAAGCTTAATTAGAGTGCTGGTGGCAAAAAACCTGTGTGCAAAGGTTTACGAGATAATGACATAAGCAGATATGGAGAGAGTGAGTATAAATTATTATTTTCAGGAGTTTTGGTAAAAAAATGAATTTAAATTCTGGTGGTATCTGGAAAAGGAAAATTTGCTATGCAAAGGTTTTTAGTTGCTTATTTGCTTTCGTTTCTAAGATAGGAGAAATAATAGCATATCTGTAAGATTGTGAAATGACCCAGTAAGGAGGAAAAATTGATTGTGTAAAAGAGGAAGGCAAGGCAGCCGTTGGCTAAGTTGGTTAGAGCGCAGTGCTCCTAACACCAAGGTCGCCGGTTCGATTCCTACCTGGGCCAGTGAGCTGCACCCTATGCAACTAAATTGAAAACAATAACTTGACTTGGAGCTGATGGGTCCTGGA
This sequence comes from Rhinolophus sinicus, assembly GCF_057876585.1. NCBI lineage: Eukaryota > Metazoa > Chordata > Mammalia > Chiroptera > Rhinolophidae > Rhinolophus > Rhinolophus sinicus. Next base: position 123,623,808 of record NC_142515.1, read on the forward strand.
AAATCACACTGTCCCCAGTAATTACCAATAAAAATAAAAAACAAAATAAAAAAGAGGAAGGCATTCCTTGACAGGGCTCTGTGTGTAGCCAGAGAGAGAGAGTCGGTTAATGAGCAAAGGGGTGGGCCTCAGGTACTAGCAGGAATATTTATTTTCTGGCAGTGGTTCTCAACAGGAGGCAATTCTGCAAAAAAATGGCAACTTTTGGACACATTTGCAGTTGTAACAATGGATGATGACAAATGAGATGAGACTGACTTCAAATCGGAGAGGCCAGGGATGCTGATGTACATCTTACAACATACAGGACGACTTCCACTCTCCTGGCACGGTTCACCCAACAACACATTGTTTGGCTCAATATGTCTGTAGAAACTAGGTTGAGAAATACTGCTCTGTGATCAATTGCAAGATGAGTGGTATGTAACTTAAGAGGTTGGTATTAAATATATGTAGCAGTGGGACCCTGAGCACTTTTTCTTCTGATTATTTTAATTTTTTTTCAGAGACATGAGACAAGATCATCAGCTGGCTGTGAAATGGGGGAAGAAGATGTGAGAGATGTGAAATGAGAACAGATACTATAAACTGATCTTATATGAAAGGAAGAAAGTGATAGTTTATGGAAGAATAATGGGCTTTCTTTGACAGCCCACTTGATTTTCAAGGTCATAGTTTTAAAGAGATAACCATCAGCATGATTTAGCTGTGTGTTTTCCTCCAACTGCATTCAGAGGCATGAAAGCAATTACAGAATCAGTGGAGACATGTATGAAAACAAGGCTTGTAGTTTTGCCAAGTGAGTCATGGTTACAAATAAAAATGTATCTGATGACCAAGGATAGAACAAAATGTTTGAAGGAGTTAAATGTATGAAATGATGAAGTATATTCATGAAACAGCAACTAATCTTTTGGTAGAGTAATAACAACTGTGAATTTAATTTGTATTTATTTAATGTGCAGAGAGTAAATATGTTGACCCTGGGCTTAATGATCATATTATCATTTTAGAATAATCAGATTACACTACAGTGAAGAAAAGATTGAAGAACTTAAGAATAAAAAATAAGGAATCTAGTTTATAAATGAATGCATTAGACCAGGTGGAAATTCACGAGCCTTCACTGTAGCAGTGACAATAGGAATATAGATGAGGACAGAGTTTAAAGATAAATTGATTGGGTGGGGGTCAGCTGGGCTTTGAGCTTCATTCCATCTCATGTTTAATAAACAATCTGTGATTTCTCGCCAATATATAGTTATGCAAATTTCAACATATAAGAAAAAATGAGCAGAAATAAAACACTCATGCTTAAACACATTGTTAGACCATGTAGAGAAGATATAGATTCAAAAGTGGTCAGAAAAATGAGTGGCACCTTCTCTCCCCTAATGGGCACAGATATGGGGAGAAACTCCTGGGAAACAAAGAAAGCAGAGGTTCTAGTCTAATCTATGTGTGTGTGTTTTTAATGTACCTATTTGGGGATTATAGGAAATAAACTAAATCCTTTTAGGTAGCAGAAGATTACTTATCTATAAAATGTTTTTAGTGGGCTGTGCAGGGTTGTATAGAATTGCTTATGATAAACCAGGAATCAATAAATTTAGGGTCATGATATTCAGGAAAATATCATGTTAGCTATATCACTATCTAAATATATGTTTTGTGATTAAGAAAACATCTGTGTAATTAAGGCAATTGAACGTTTTACTTAGAAACTAAATCTAGAAACCTGTGGTACAGTACATTTGATGACTAAGAAAGGACCTGGGCTTCTAAAGTAGAATGTGGAGCTCTGCCTGCTTCATCATTGTCACCGTAAAATTATTGGTAAAATTTCATATTGAACGAGATCTCTCATTTGTGAATGTGATTTTCCAATCCAATATTTGTCTGAGTTCAGATTGGTACTGTATATAGGATTGTCTTTCAGACCACCAAGTCATAATAGGTAAGGTGTTTTCCTTATCTATGTAAATGGAAGTAATGGGGGGAAAAAAAAAAAAAAAAGAGACATTGGATCCAGAATGTTCAGCTACCCATTGTCGTTGTGAAATGAGGAGAGCTTTGAGGCATATTGAGGGGGTTAAGTCTTACCATTGGAATTTGGAGGGAATATACTGAGATCTGGGAGCACAGAAACAGAGTGAAAGGACAAAGAGGAATTGGGAAATTTTGTTACTGGCTCTTGCTAGCACATTTGTAAGAGTACAACCTTTAATAGTGGGGTGGGGGGAGGGAATAGTGGGAGAAAAATCTAAGATTGGACTTATCTTCCCTAATGGGCTTCTTATTTTTATCTCTCTGTGGCTTCTTGGTGAAATTTCACCTCACATTAGAAATGACCCAAGTCATAGGTTACTTAAAAAGCTATTCATGCAAATAGAGTCCAAGGTCAGGTGATGACAAAATATTGAGGGTACTTTATTAAAGAATTGCACATTCACCAACCAAAGACTGGTGTATTATTATCCGTATGGATTCTCCAAATTAATGATGGGAGATATATTGCCATTCTACTATTATCAAACAGAAAGGATTGTTCAGGTTAATGTCTAATCATTAAGTGGCTGCAAAATTTCAAAAAGTCACTTACAGATGTTATGACAGGCCATTTGAGCAGTGATTTAGGCAGGGCTTGGTAGTCCTATGATAAAGTAGTAACTGCTACAACCCCTACCCAAATCACCAATGGTATGCCCCTCTTCATGTGAAAAGAATGTTACAAGTGCAAGTGACTTTAGGTAGGTTTTATATCATCCAGAGATAACACCTTAGCTAATGCTATTGGCTATTGACATAAATGACACAGTGAATTGTATCCACAGGATACTCCCCTGTCTTAGGAAGATTATGTATTCTTGGTCTAAATCAATCAATCAATCAATCAATCAATCAATCAATCAATCAATGGTAGTGATGGACATACAAGGTTAGTTGCTACACATGGGACGATATGGGGGGGGAGACTTCCCTGTCATAAGCACAATGGGAAGAAAATTAAATACATACATACATACATACATGCATACATACATACATACATAAATGGAAGTAAAAGTAAGCTCACCTGGATGAATTTTATTTTGGAAAAAAATTTACAAAGTGGACCTTAATAGGGTTTCCAGAAGCAACTGAAGTGCATTGTCAACTTTTGAATGGAAGAAGAGGAATACTAAAACCCCACTCCCATCCCATGGAATATACTTGAAGAGGTAGTTAGATTTGTCCCCTTAGTTAAAGCCATACAATTGAAAAATATCTGAATAAGGTATCGAGATCTTTTCTTTCAATCCCCCATTGGGGATCTCCGACTATATGCAACTTGTGGATGAAATTGCCTGGGGTTGGATACAATCTATTGTAGGATTGTCAGAGAGCTGAATGTACAGTAACCCTGATGGAAGTTGGGATGATGCTCACAAGTATTCTAAGGTGAAGCTTGGAGTGTATGGAGAGAACAGAGGGAAGAAATAAAGTTACAAACTGGTATGTGTGATAGACAATAATGTGGTTTATGCTGTCTTTACACATGAATACAGAATTAGAATTGATATTATATATCAACTGGACATTGTTGTCTTTGCCCTTTTCGCAGAGCATAGTAACCACGTTCATTTTTTATCAAGGTTTAATTAGCCATGATAAATGGGATCCTTTGGAATTGCCTAAGCTCTCCTCAGTAAACATTAGCAATGCAGAATTCCAAGGGGCAATAAATTACTACTATTCTAATTAAGGAAATAGTTAAGAAGGAAGCATGTCTTCCATTTACTCCCTTTTAGTAGTTCTCACTGGTCAATAAGTAAAGCAGACAGTTCCTGGATGTTAATAGGAGACATCAAGATGGTTTATTAGAATGCCTCGGCTGCACCTGAGATGATGAAAACTGTACAGGAAATAAAGTAGGCCAAGAGGGATTGGTATGTCATCGGAGCTGGCTACATAATTCATAGAGCTGAGTGCAAAATGAAAATACAAGACCCTGTGCTCAAAAATTAAGAATTTTGGTCGAGCTACAACCAAGTATCATATCCACCTCAGGGCCTCCTGAGCACAAGGTCCTGTGCGACCCACAGAAGTTGCACAAACACGGAGCTGGCTTGGTATGCCAGTATAGATCGAGCTATTGTCTTCTTTCCTATCTCAAATTTATATTCCAATTAGGCATAATTGGAAATCTTGTGTAATGTATGTTTACTGTCTCATCATAAATTTGCTTTAATTCAGCAACACTTTGCTATAATCTAGTAAAGCAAGTTTAAAAGCCAATAGCAAAATGTTCATATACTACACGGATGCTATCCTGATTAATTCTCTTCTCAGGGGAAGAAGTGAGAGAGGAGCAAAGGACCTTAGTCACCTATATTACAAATAGAAGCTGGATAATAAATCTAGCACAGCCCAATGTGTAAAATTCCTGGAAATTATTATGGAGCCACCAGAAACATTCTTTTAACTGTGAGAATTAACTTATCTCTCCTAGGACCTACCATGAATCAAATAAAGTCAGAAACTGGCAGAGCTATTCCTAATCTTGGAATCTTTCTTCTATTTACAAAGTTACTGGAAATCATTCTGAACCTGAATACAGCTCTGTATTTGTTTCCTGTGGCAGCTGTAAAATTTACCATAAATTGAACAGCTTAAAACAACAGAAATGGATTTTCTCACAGTTCTGGGGGTCAGAAGCCTGAAATGAAGAGATTGGCAGGGCCATGGCGCCTCTGAACACTGTGGAAAATAATCTTCCCTTGTCTCTTCCTACCTTCCGGTATGCCTGGGCAATCCTTGGTGTTTCTTGGTTTAGAAACATATTCCAACTTCTGCTTCCATTTTCACATCCCACTCCTCTGTGCGTCCTCTCCTCTTTTTATAAGGACACAACCCGTCGTTGGATTTCGTATTCACCCTAATCTAGCATGACCTCATCTTAACTACATTTGCAAAGACCCTATTTCTGAATAAGGTCACGTTCTGAGATTCTGATCATGCAGAAAATTTAAGGGGACACTATTTAACCCACTACAGCACTGAGTAGAAATAGTGTTAAAAGTTGTATTGCAGGGTGGTAGCACAGGCAATAACATTAGGCCTTTAGGATCCCATCTAATTGGTCAGATATTAGAGCATTCTCAAATAAGAGCCCTTTTGGGAAAATCAAATGGGACCACCGGTTCAAACCACCCAGTATTGTGATTCAAAATATGCTTATGGTACCTGTTTATATAATCCATTTGAAAGATGTACTGTACTGAATGAAGCAGCCAATGTCAGCAGGCAGAACAAGCTACATAATATGTGACCCAGTGAAATATGGAAATGCAGGCCTTCTTGTTCAATAATTATTATGGGTTGATTTAATTACATCATGGTGCCCTGAGATTAATAGGAGAAGTAACTCACAAAATCCACTGGGGACTTTTCTGGTATCAGGAGCTATAAATGAGGGAGTGAGGGAGAAAGCAATATGTCACTTCATACCCTTTCCACCTCTAAAACATTGCCTCTAATGGTGGTCCCAAACCCAGATTTAAGTTTCTGTGTGCCAGGCAAAGGTCATAGTGGTACCCAAGACATACGGTACACATGCCGTTGAATTTGATAATGCATATTCTACAAGGTAATGTATGGTTGGTCTTAACTTCCTCCCATGTAGCCTATTTAGGGGAGATGTTAACTCCATTACCAAGCAGAAGAGGCACTCATGAAGGCCTTGGTCTGTCAAATCCTAATACATCTGTTCGTGTGTGCTAACAAGACTCTTGTTATTGTGTGTGCATGTAAACATTATATGTGATGAGCTACAAAGCCTGATATTGGAAGTGTTTGGAAAAAGGGTGAAATCATAGTGATGGAAGAGACATTTGTAAGGAGATTATGTTACCGTGGATGGAAGCCATTATGATACTGATGGCAAGCAGCTCAGAGCAAAGGTATAATATTTAACTATTGTTTACCATTCTTGTCTAAATAAATGGCTGGTGATGGTAGAAATCCTATGGCCTGTTTTCTGCAAAACAGGAAAATCGGCCTCCTACTGATTAGAATGTTCAACCTGTATTAGTCAGATAAAATAAATGACAAAGTGCCCCCTAATGAGTCAGTTTATGGGCAGTTGACTACAGTTATTATTCAATTCCTAGGCTTTGCTTACCATTCTAGGACTTTTTTTTTTTCTACCAGAACAATACTACGAATAAATTGTACAGAACAGAGGATGATGTGCTATAGTTTCTGTACCCCATGTGTCCATAAATCAAGATGATACATGGCTAAGACAGCTCTCTGGGTGTGATGGAAAGCAGATAGTGGTGGCCTGCTTGGCATGTCACAACTTGATCTAATCTGTTCTTTTAAACATATCATGTTTAAATGTGGATGGAATTAATTTATAAATTCAAAAAAGTGAAACCCAGAAAGCCTAGGGAATGTGGATTTGATTTTCATTAATTGGTCTGAAATTACAAATAATTCCCCTCCACAGGTACAAAGAGGCCATTTATGGGAAGCCTCATGGCACAGTTATCTTGTATTTGGTGGTAGAATAAAAGTGATTGGGAGTCTAATGAAGCACAATATTTTTAGATACAGACAAAACTATACACATTTCATGAATGTGTAATGCCACCAATATATGTGGCATATTAATCACAACTAGTCTCCCTGTGCCAGGCATTTTGCAGGAATTATAGGAGTTGGTCATGGGGGTATTGAATCTACTTGAAATATTATTCCAGGAGCCCCATCATTATGATGCAAGAGACTAGGTACTTTAAATAAATAGAGACACTAGAGGGAGCTCATTTTTAGAGAATTAGCTGCTGTTAAATCCGGTTGGGTAGAAGAGAACCTCTAACAGAATGTACCAAATGAAAAATGAGTCTTCCATATTCATTAACAACGCTGGGAGTAAGCTTGTACCTTCACCCAGGAAGAACTATTGGATATTCTAATCACTATGGAATAGTATGTTTTAAATTTCATTCGGTGGCAGCAATTCATAGACAGCCAAGCTAAAGAAGTAAAATCATAGGTAAACTTCGTCTGGCATAAGTTATGGCTAGATATCACTAAACATTGTAACCTTTAGCATTGTTCTCCAACAGCCCAGATCAATGAATGAAGAAGGATTTTGTCATGCATGCTATGAAATTGATTGAAATTGAATGGATAACAAATAATTCCCTGACATCCATGAGGTGTAGATGGGGAATAGATGGGCTCATTATATAATGATACATAAAAATTTGTGTCTGTAAAGATATGGAATATGTCTGGTATATGATTATGGTCATGAATCACGTAAAATACAGGGTTTATTGAGGATGGGCTTCTAATCACCACTCTAGTCACTGAAAATATATCAATTTATTAGAAAAAATGTACTTTTGCAGGGAAGAAACATCATTTGTATTTATGTAAGCTGTGTCATACATTACCATAATATTTTTGCCACAGCTAAATAAGGGTTTGTAATTACATTGAGATAATTAAATACATACTAGATTAATGTAGAAAATTATCCCTGAACAAGAAAATGTTACGGAAGGCCCCCCATTAAAGTGAAATCAATAGAACCCAATTTTTCAGAAAAAAAAAAAGTGAGAAAAAGTATATATTTAATTAAATACTCTCACAGACACATAGAAAATAATACAGATGATTGAAGTTGATGGAGGAAAAGAGTAACTGACTTGGTAAATGAACATCAGAAAACCTCAGTGTGGAAATGTAAACAAATAACATACTTTGCAGAAGGAATCCCCACACTTTATTGGATGGTTCAAATCGATATCAGAGTTATTCTGCTTTAGTGAAATACTGCAGAAAAATTCTGTAAGCCAAATAGTGAAAATATACTAAAAATAGTTGGTATTGAGATGCTGACCATGGTCAGAGGGTAGGTTAAGAAATTAAGTGTTTAACAGCTAGTCTGTGATTCACTATTACTGGGAAGAGGCACTCCCAGGACACAGAGAAGGCATGTGACCCTGTGTGATCCTTTAAACATACAGAGGACAGAGCTAGTGGCAATGAATCTGATTAATTTATTTATTTTCTTTTGCTAGCAGGAGAGTGGTTATCTTTGAAATGCTTTTAGCACAATGTGCTTGGTCATTTCGGATCACTTATGGTTAGCAGAGCAGGTTTCCATGTACTTACAGGACATGATTCCCTGGAAAATGGCACAGATGCTACAGAAATACATGGGTAATAGAATGAAGATATTTTATGTCTAACTAGGTCCATCTATGTAAGTGAAGTGTCCACGCCTCCCTAGCAATCTTATTTATCTACTTAGGCAAGAAAGTATCCCTGATAAAAGAATCACAGATCTATTGAATCAGACTAAGGTGGATGTCTGAACTACAGCTTTGCTGGAGACTAATGATTACCTGAATTCTTAAAGTTACTATTAAATGTTGATATTCTGGAAGATGTCAGATTCATGCACTCTAACTTCATAATTCAATCATTTTATATTATCTCAAGGAATCATGTTAACAGAAAGGAATGAATCCAGGAAGCTCAAAAGGTAACAACATTTAGGAGTCAGAGCAGATGAGAAATTAAGTCCCCATATGACTTATAAATGCATGAGGAAAACTAGGAAATAAAAGTGTTATGAAAGTAAAGAAGGTATAGAATTTATGAAGTGAGATATAGCAAATCAGATAAAAATAAATTAATTCATATCTGTCAGTAATTATGATTGAGTACAGTACCCAGAGAGAGCTCTAAGTGGCTAGAGGAATAAACACTGCTTCATAAGAGAGAGTAAATATTTAAGATTCTTTGGAGAAGCCTAGTTGTCCAAGAAGGAGTGTGATGGAAAAAAATAATAACTAGAGAGAATTATATGGCATGAAACAAATGTCATTAGCTGAGGATAAGTGGACAGAGCTGCTAACCATTTTCTGTAAAGAGCAAGATATAGCTATTTTAGGTTTGTGGGCCATGCCATCTATGAAGTAACTACTCACTTCTACCTTTATAGTGTCTAAGCAACCATAGGTAATATGTAAACAAACGAGTGTGGCTATATTCCAGTAAACTTTTATTTACAAAATTAGGTGGCAACCAGGATTTGGCCCATTGTTTGTCATTTGCTTATTCCTGGCTTAACAGGTGTGATTAAACAATACAGTAAATGTTTAAATTAAAAAAAAATACATATGTATTACAATAAAAGACACATTGCCATTAATCCGCCTCAAACTACTGCCCCTTGCTTCAAAAACACTTATCCCATCATTCTTGCCACTTTCTGAAGCAGTTCTGGAAGTCCTCCTTCCTGAGTGTCTTTAGTTGCGCTGCCATGGCTGCCTCGATGTCCTCAATGATTTTGACTTTGGGGAAGAGCCAGAAGTGCCAGATCCAGTGAATGAGATGGACTGAGGACACTCTGTAATGTTTTTATTTGACAGAAATAGATGTATACCAGAAATGATGTGTGACATGGAGCATTGTCATGATGGAGGATGACTTATGGCACACTTTAAAACACGCCTTCTATCAACTGTAGCTCACACCCAACTGGCTGCACCAAAAAAGCTAAAACTTGTCACACACTGTTACTAAGGTTCAACATGCAGCTTCCCGTATTGAGGATCCCTGGCTTTCCATTGCATGGCACTCGTCAGCAGCATTCACTGCATTTCGTGATCATAATGGTGTAAGACTATAGCTAAAAGGTGGGTTCTGACTTATCGATGGATATGTGTCCACTTTAGCATTTATATTGTACTTTAAATCACAGCCCTGTGTGAGATTCAGTATGGTAATGACATAGCATGAAAAGGAAAGTGGTCTTTTGACTCAACATTGAGAAAATCTTACATTTAAAACTGAATTGAGGAGGATGAGTCAGCAAGGGACTCTTAAAAGGATTATCCAGAGCTGTAGGAAGAAAAACTTAAGGGTGTGGATTGATGGATATCAAGAGAAGTGAGTGCTTCAAGAAGGAAGGAGTCAAGAGTGCTGAACACCTTTTTACCAAGATCTTCAAGGATAGTGATGCTGGTAAAATCATATGAGAGTAGATTGAGGCTAAGTTGGAGGTGAAGAAATGGAGCAGCAAGTGTAGGGGGCAAAATAAGACAGAAAAAAAAGAAAAATCTTTCAAAGGCTCACCTATGTCATTTTATAGATGACTTTCGTAGGAAGTATGAACAACATTATATATATATATATATATATATATATATATATATATATATATATGTGAAAACTTGAGTACTTTTTAAATATGGGGGAAATTAAAGTTGAAGAAGAGCTTGACTATACAGAAAAATAAAAGAGAGTTCGTGATGTAAATTTTGAGAGAAAGAAGAAGTGATATGATTATGATTATAAGCATAAGAGGAGGGACTTCAATGAGGGCAAACAAAGCTCCACTGTAGTAGTTAGAAGACTAAAGGAAGGGATTGATAGGAATTTAAGTAACTTCCTTCAGTTGGGAATGGGGGATTTCTTAACTGTCTTCATAAACTTTCTTCAGTTTAGACTCTTGTGTCTAGTAAAGGTTTGTAGAGAAGAGAGACCTTTGGGAAATTACTCTCCCTCCCCACTTTATGCAGGAATATATGTAGACTATGAGTCCGAGTGTTTAGCTTTTCCTCTCTGAATCACGGGTTTTGGCTGAAGCAAAAGTAAACAGACCTTCCTAAGATTTTTGAGTCTTGATACTGAAGACAGAGAAGAGTTTGATCTCATTTCTAGCAGTAGTGGTATAAAATGGAGCATTTTATGCTACCTGGACTCCAGGCTGCTATTATATCTTATTCCAACAGCTGATCAACTAAGGTAATAAAGTCTTTTAAGAAAAAAAAAATCAGGAAATTGCTAATTTATACCATTTAAAAATGCAAAAGAATATGATTAGGAATGGGGTGTGTGTGTGTGTGTGTGTGTGTGTGTGTGTGTGTGAGAGTTATTGCAATGACTTTTAACCTATTAATTTAATGTTGATATGAGTTCATTCAGCAGAAAGTCTGCCTTTGACATTTTAGCTTGAGTAACCATGTTTTTCTAATAGTGTGTGTGTGTGTGTGTGTGTGTGTGTGTGTGTGTGTGTGTGTGTGTGAATGGGGAAATGTAAAGTTTAACACTCAATGAGGACTGAAAGATAAGATATTTAGCATAAATAGATTAAAAATGTAAAATCTCTGTAGGGCAAGAATGAAGCACCAGTTAAGTGTTGATGTATTTCTTAGATTTGAGTTAGTTCTTAGATTTAGGATTCATAGCAAACATCAGTTTGAATAGATTGAGGAGGGAACCTCAAATGTGTACTGTAGTCTGCCTTCTGTTTTCTTTTGAGGAGACTTGAGGACATCCAAAAGAGTATTTTTTAACTGAGAAAAAAGAAAAGTCCACATGTTAGGGAAATGATACTAACTTTTTATATATGTGGTTCTAAGCTCATTCCTGAAGATGCCAGAAGCCACTACACTTCACACATGAGATAGGTGATAAATGAGCTCTGACCAGAGCACATCTCACACTCAGCTCGGCGGGATTTTAAAACCATAAGATACCCATTGCTCCAATCCCTATGTTTGCAGTTGAAATAATTAACTTCAGTACCTGAAACATCCCCATTGTAAGTGTGGCCGAGAGCAAGATAAAGCTAGTCATTGATTCCAGGTTACCCTACAAAATGCACCTCGATGAGGTGCACTTCTAACCTACCAGATCCAATAGGACATAGAATTTCTATGGCTCATCTTAATAGGAAAATTACAGACATTTATCGCAAGCAGACACATCACTGACAGCAATTAACAGTATTCCTCCAAATTACAGAGAGAAGATTAAGGTTGAAAAATGAATGCTTGTTTTATTTTGTCCAAAGTGAAAAAATCCAAAGCCAGTGTTATCTAATTCCACAATGTCAACTGTATGTAGCACAACTCTTTATCCAGCGAAAATGTCATATTCAAAGTAGGCTCAGCATGAAATGAAAGAAACATACAAACAAACAAAAAAACTTAACTGAGTGGATATCTCAGGATTCCCAGACACCCTCTATCACACAGTATCCCTTTTGCAGTCCAGCTCTACTCAGAGGATTCTGAAGAAAAATGAAATGGAATCATATAGCTCTCCACTTTTTCTGTCTGACTTATTTCGCTTAGTATAATAATTTCAAAATTCATCCATGTTGTCACAAATGGCACTATTTCATCTTTTCTTATGGCAGAATAGTATTCCATTGTGTATATATACCACAGTGATTTCACTGATATCTGGGATATAAAACTGAAAGCAACAAAGGAACAAGACAAAAAAAAAAAAAGAAAGAAACAAAAACTCATAGACGTAGACAATAGTTTAGTGGTTACCAGAGGGTAAGGGGCAAGGGGAGTTGTAGATGAGGGTAAATGAGATAAAATAAATGGTGATTAAAGGAGAACTGATTCTGGGTGGTGAACACACAATGTGATATAGAGATGATGTATTACAGAATTGTACACTTGAAACCTATGTAACTTTACTAATCATTGTCACCCCAATAAAATTTAATTTAAACAAAGTGAAATGGGACATTCTCTAAAATATTTTGGAGTAACAAACTTGATTAAATTAACCAGTTCTTTTTTTAGATATGTTCTCTTCTATTATTAGTTAAGGTGACCATTATGTTTTCACAATGTATAAAAAATACATTAATTTATACTTCTCTGTGATCTCTTTCTCTTGATTATTTTTCTTCTTTTAGCAGGCTATTATTTTCTCAAGAGTATTTATAAGTACCATTCACTGGTCATGAGAAACCTTCAATTAACTGCCTTTCCTGCAGTGTATATTATTACCTCATTATCAAGTTTTCTTTTTGTTTTTCTCTTTACTCTTTCAAGTTATGTATTTATTGCAATTGACCCACATAAAATTTTCTTAATTATTTTAAATGACACTTTTATTAGCATTAACACATTTTTTTTTCCATGAAGTTATTCTTGAAAGATAAATTGAGCGTAAAATTTTAAATTGTTCTTCATACCATGGATTCAAAGAAACAAGTTCTGATAGGGGAAACTGGCTATATAAGTTCTAGTTTTGTTTGCTGAAATGTACCTCTTAGAATCTTGGTTTCCATATTTGTAATATTAAAGACATTTTCTAGAAGGATTTTAAGCTCTATGATATTGTAGATTTCTCTTTGGCCATTATATTATATAATGAAAATAATACATGATATAAAATCTAAAATTGTAACTAAGTAATTGGCATTAGGTCCCTGTCAATTCTTATAAAAATTAACTCTTATGGCTATCAGTTTCTTCATATCAAAAATGGAGTCAATGAATCTCAACATTAATTATGATCTCTTTTAGAATACGTAACGATAGTTTCTGTTACAATCTTAAATATAACTTTTTCATATCTGCAGATACCATGATTATTTTTTAACTGATATGTGGAACTTCATTTTCACATACCCAAATATTCAACATTATATAAAATACGCCACGACCTGTAATTAATTGAATGCATGTCTGGATTAGTGAATGCTCCTTATATGTTGAATATATATCAGTATCACATCAAAAAAACAGCTCAGTGAAATGACAGCACAACTAGGTAAGCAGGGAAATATTTTAGAAATATATTTTTGAAAGCTTGGAAGATTTCCAATGTAGTAAGGAATTGAGGGTTCAAAATTTTGGATAGAAGGAAACTGATATGAGCCCAGAATTTGGAGGTGGTTTTTTTTTTGCCAGTGGATTTTAAAAGAAGCTTAACACGGAGAAGCTGTGCTGCAAAGAAGTCACATAGTGACAATTGGAGACAATGTAAACACAATATTAAATATGCATATAATATTAAACATATATATAAAATATATAATATGTGTATATATAATCAGAAACAAAATGAAACATTCCAGTTTGTCATATGAAATTATTATAAAGATTAATTTGATGAAGTCACATAATGTATTAGAGAAAGTCAAGCTCTAAACGAGAATCAGAGTATCAGCTATTGAAATGATAGACTGGAAAGAAAGTTTTAAAACACAGATAGAATTTAGATATTTACAAAATAATTCAGAGATTTAGGCAGTTAGTCAATGAAACTGGGAGCTGGATGGAGTGAGTCAGATCAAACTCATACATCTTGATTACTTAGAGTTGGGATTTCTAGACCAGAAAACATTCTGATTTGTGGTTAAAATCTTTCAGCTCAAAGTAATTAAGGCACAACTGCCAACTTTATTTCTCTTCACCTAAAAATATTATTTTTTTGTTATTGTAATGTAGAGAAAAGTCTACAAAACAAACAATGTTCATTGATGTGAAATAGTTTTTCATTATTATAACATGAATGAGCAGTAATGTAAGTGAAGATATCATGTGTTCTCATGTCCATTTAGCAACAGATGACACAGTGAGCTGCAATACTACCACACAATACTACCACCACCTTGACTTTTATACCTGGAAATCAAATACAGTTACTGCGTTCTAAATATGATGCACTCCATGCATCTTCCTAGTCATTGCTAGAACGAGGAAAGTCAGGGGCATCACGAATACAATCTCACCTGATAATTTTTGAGTTTTCAAATCGTATCTCATTAGTCGATCAGGATAGAATTAAATCTCTCCAACTTTATCACAGCTCTCATTGTGCATAATAGATCATTACTAATACATTTAACACTGCCTGTGACTTCTTCATTTCTTTCCACCATATACTACTTTTATGCTACCTCTAAACTGCTTGTTTTTACTTGATTTTTCCTGACTGCTTCACCTCCCTTTGCCTTTACTGAAGCTGACCCTCTGACTGAAACACTGCCCTGGCTCTCATGTATCATTTCTTTCTCTGGGACACAATCCCTATTCTACCATCTTCCTTATTATCTGCTGATGATCGTCCTTAAAACTGAGTATTAAGTTAACCAGAGTGAAAACATCTCTTACTCATTAAGAAGGAACACACCAGCCCCTTTTGAGGACCCTTTTGAGTGTTTTTCTGATATCTACCAATGAACAATTTTATTACACTTACATGGTTATAGTCCATCTAGAAGATTGAAGTCCCTTATGGAAAACTTCAGGAGGGTTAAACACCCTTAATTGTCTTGTGCCTCATGCTGATGTGTGTGTGTGTGTGTGTGTGTGTGTGTGTGTGTGTGTGTGTGTATACATATATATTTCATGATATGTTTGACACTTATTTAAGCTTTCTTCTATAATATGTACTGCTTTATACACTAAATGTGTAAATCTGTAATTGATTATAATATTTTACTTCAGGGTTTGATTTTATAGAAAAAAATAATAATTGAATGACTTTCTCAATTAATCATATCTGGGAAAAAAGGCAGCCTATTATTCAACTGTAACATTTTCACCAAAATATGTTTCATTCGCTATGCATTTTTTTTTAGCTTGCCATAATGTCTAGGAACAGATCATTATTTGTGGCTGATTTTACAATGTATTCTTAAAAAGTGATAGCAAATCTCACTTCTAATTTAAAAATATCCCCCAAATAATAAAGAAGTATGATATTGCCAACTTAATTAGAAAAAATGCATTATGAAAGACAATGCAATCTTATACAAAGCACAACTTTGAAATCTTATTAGTACTTTTTACAGTCATTTCACTAAAAAGAGCTACATTATTGAACATTTGAGTGATCATTACTAAGGTCACAGAAAAAATAAATTTGAAACTTCTAATATACGAGTCTGTGTTCTGCTCTTAAATTTTGTTCTTATTTAGTTTATTAAAAATAGATGGAGACTTAATATCAGAAATAGGAATTGGAATGATTATATATGTAAATGAAATAAAATATCCCAGTATCTCATTTAGTTTATCAACTAAACAGGATAAACATTAACAATACCTATTACTTTGAAAAGTGTTGACAAGAAAAATATGGATGTAATCAAGGCATAAAACATGAGTTTTTCTGTTATACCTTTTCTTGAAAGATAGTCATCAACCTTATTTGAATAGGTCTTCGTTTATATTCCTTTGACTACTGTAGAATTAAAATTTTGACTTACAAGGAAAATAAGTAGGAAGGAGAATTTCCTACAGGAAGGATTTTCATTTTCCATCTAAGGGCCAGGTACACAAATAAAATTCTGCTGAGTCTCTCTTATAGTCAGATAATATTTTTTCTCATGTTCAAGTGCTGTTCAGATGGTTTCTACTGTTCCTTAAACATATGTAGCTAGACACTTAAAAATAAGAAATAGAATAACAATGCCTGCTTTGTTTCAGAAAAAAAGTATACTGAAGATTAAATACCTACATTTAATTTTGTATAAATATGAAGTTAATATTAAAAATTCTAATTTTTAAAAAGATTCATCAATTCTTATAAACAAATTTGGAAGTTCAGAGTTATACATTTACTCAAGACAAACAAAACTCTTTTTTAGATCTAACAGTTTATAAAAAGGATATATTTCTACTTATTTTAATTCATTTCAGAATTTTACTAGTGACAATAAAGATTCTGTCCTAATTATAAATTATAATATAATTACATTGAGCTAAATAACAAGGGATTAGAATGTTTTTTGAGAAATATTTCAAATAAATTATCTCCAGTTTTCTTTCAACAACATTCCCTCATACTCAGTCAGCTACTTAACATTCTTTATGCAACAATGCAGACTTGATTAGAGCAGGCTAGGTTATGATTTTTTTCTTTGGAAGGATATTTATGCTCATTATGTGAAAAATTTTGCTCTGTGGAGTATTTATGAGTGTCTCCAGTGGTTAGGCATTTGAACCTCCTAGATAGCTATTAGAATAATATGACCAATAAAAACTTGTTATACGCACAATTGAAAGAAGTTTGAGTTCTTCACTTCCTACTTCTCTACCAACCTCCACCTCTGAGGACTTGGACTATATTTTAATTATGAACTTCCTACTAATTAATTTTGCATAAAGAATTTTTTAAAAAATAAGTTTAACTAAACGTGGGTCTCTCACACGATATAGCCCTTCTTTTTGAAAAATTATATATCTGTGGCTGAGACAGGAAAACTTGTAAAATATTTAACAATAATATGACTCATTAGGGATTTTCTAGTGAAAAGTATCACATTTGACCATAAATGGGAATCCCGGGCCTGCACAGTTGTCTTCTAATTTTCAAGCCTAGATGTGACAAGGTAAGTTGTCCCTTTCAGCTCTAGCAGTTTCCGTCAGACTTGGTTCCCACTGCATTAAGTGGTTTAGAAGATGACAGTGGAGGAGAAATGGCAACTCAAAAAGATAATATTGTGTCCATTTATAATCAGGATTACTATAATTTGGTACATTTAATGTAATAGTATTACTACTAAGAAACTATATTCCATATCACAATCATGATTTGCCAACTGCTTTCATACACATTAAATCATGTGAATATCATAATAAATCTGTGAGTCACATAGTACAGGCATAACTAGTATCAATGAAAAGATATGCATTCCAACAATATGGATGGACCTAGAGAGTATTATGCTAAGTGAAATAGGTCAGACTGAGAAAGGCAAATGCCACGTGATCTCACTTATATGTGGAATCTAAAGAATAGAAGAACAAAGAAAACAAAAATAGACTCATAGAAACAGAGAACAAAAAGATGGGTGCAAGAAGGGAGGGTATTGGGGGTGCATGAGAAAGGTGAACAGATTAAGAAGTACAAATTGGTAGTTACAAAATAGTCACAGGGATGTGAAATATAGTATGGGGAATATAGTCAATAATATTGTAAAAATTATATATAGTGTCAGATGGGTACTAGACTTTTTGGGAGGATCACTTTATTAATTAAATAAATGCTTAACCATTGCATTGTATACCTGAAACTAATATAAATTACTCTTGAGTGTCAACTATAATTAAAGAAAAATAAAGTCACAGCATAGGGAATACAGTCAACGGTATTGTAATAGCTATGTATGATGTCAGTTGGGTCGTAGACTTGTGGGGGTTATTACTTTGTGAGGTGTGTGAACCTCTAATCACTATGTTGTTTTGTATACCTGAAACTAATAATAAAAAATGAATATCATCAGTTATGAGACAAATAAAAACCATGTACCATTTGATAGACTTCAATGAGGAGTTGGCAACACCACTGTGATTTTCCTGCTAAAAAACTATAACCTGAATCCAATCACAAAACATCATACAAACCTAAATTTTACAAAATAATTTCAAATATAGTCTTCAAAAAACACCAAGGTATTAAAAAAGGAAAAAGACTAAAGAACTCTTCCAGACTGAAGCAGACCAAAGAGATATGGCAACAAAAGAGTCGATGATGCTGAATGAATCCTTTGGCCAAGCAAAACATTACTGAGGCAACTGGCAAAATTTGAATGTGTCTGAGGAGTACATGGCAGAAATGTATCAATGTCAATTTCTGACTTTAAATGTATTGCAGCTTTAGAGGAGGGTGTCCTTGTTTAAGCAGTGGGCACCAAAAGAGTTTGAGGGAATGGGCATCATCAGGTTAGAACTTACTGTCAAAATACTTGGGAACATAAATACTTTTCTTAACTATAGAAAAAAAAAAATATATATATATATATATGCAGTATCTCGACTGTTATTGCTACTGATATTATCAAAATAACTAATATAAATTTCATTAGAATTTTTGTGTAACTGGTCGTTTTTACAAAATATATCCTTTGAATGGACTGGGGGCAGATATTGGGATCTTCAAATTTTACTTATAATTATAGTAAATACCATCCTTGACAATAATGCAAAAAAACATTAGGTAACCACTAAAAATGAAAACAATAAAACATAGCTTATTCAGTAAAGCTAAGTGACACTAGAATGATAATAAAATGAGAATAAAGAAAGAGAGGACAAGGATGAGAAATAGAAAGGCCTGTAGTTGTTAAGAGCACGGACTCCAGCACTGAAGTGTAACATTTAAAGCCTGGCTCTGGCACTTCCTAGAGTTGTGACCTTTTTATACACATTGCTTAGCCTTCCTGTGCCTTAGTTTTTTTATATGTCAAATGGAGTAATGGTCTTACCTACCTTGTAAGGTTGTTAAGCGGATTCAATGAGTAAACTCTTGAGTGCATATAACAATTGCAGGGTACTCCATGCCCTCTTCTCCAACATTTCCTCAGGGATCTGGTATCCAGGCCTTCTCAGTACACACACACACAACCTATGTGCCAACCAGGAAGAGGGCCCCCCTTCTGCTCAACCCTCCTCCAGAACCTGCAGCCCTAGACTAGGGCACAGGACTTGGAAAGAGAACATCAATTGGTTTCAGCCCCGACTCTGACGCTTGGCCAAGGAACTTTGTGCAGAACAGGACCTCATACGATGGCTGTATCTGATATGGACTCACTGACCCACTTAAACTTCCACAACACAGATACACAAATCATTTTAGTCTCCTCATCCCACATCGTCACCCTGCCCAGTTCAAGGACTTCTCTGCCTCCCCCATTGCTAGTTTCTCAGAACTAGGCCAGTGGTGCACAGACCATCATATAGGGCTTTGCTCCATAATAATAAAGGACTATTAATGCTACCATGTTTGAGTGTTCAGTTCTGTACCAGACCCTGTGCTAAATGCATTGCGTGCAGTACTTTATCTATATAACAACCCCGTGAGGAAGGATGTTCAGTTATTATCCCTACTTTACAAGAGAGTTTACTGAGACCTGAGGAGTAGCATGACTGAGCTAATGCCACAGATAATGGGTGGGAGGGACTAAATTTAGGTTTCTTCCCACAGACATTTGCTAGGCACTTTGTGTGTGAAGGGCAATGTGCTGAATGCAAGCGAAAAGTGTACAAAGTCCTTTCCTTGAAGGAGTTTACAGTTTAGAAAGTTTAGGACTAAATATGGCTTATACATAAACCGCCTATCAAGGCACATGTGAAAGGATCAACGTTCTCTTGTTATTTGGGGGGAAAATGCTAGGTACCTTATTAAGTGTTTGTGAAATAAAAAATAAAGGGAATAGATTAGAATGGTGACATTTTGACTTTGGAAGGTAATATGCAAATCACAACAAGTATGCTGTTTTAGATCAGTGGGGCAAAACTGATTTATAATTTAAAAAATTATGTATAATGAACATGAAGTAATTTTTTACAATATTAAATATACAGTTTGTTGAATTATTCCTAAACTTATGTAACTATTAAAATCAAGATACGGTATAGTTTCAGCACAGGTCTAATACCATACCTCCTGGTTTGCCTGTTTTTCAACTTCACATAAGAGTATATACTGTTTCTCTTGTTTTTTTGTTTGTTTGTTTGTTTTTTCCATCAAATATGAAACATGTGAAATGCATCTCTCTGTATGACACTGGTACCGAAGACCGATGACAAATCACCACCACCACAATGACTCTTTTGGGCTGAAAATTATGATTTGTATCTTTAGATGATGTTTGCCAAACTTGGGATCTTCCAACATATATATTATGAATAATTACTTATAAACCTCATCAATGTTCACATGATTATATATTTGTGTCAATATATATTTAAAATCCTTTAGAAATTTTTAAAGATGTTTCATAGAATACAAATCACTGCCATTCCAGGTTGGTTGTTTAGTCTATCACCTTCGCTATTTTAAGTTGTCTTTCATTAAATAAATTTTGAAGTCATTCAACACCTGTTAAACAATTTATTTCAGATTGAATAATAAAGAACCCATTTTAGACTCTAAGTATATAGGTACTGCTTTAAAAATGCAAGTGTCTTTATAATACAGATTTTGAGTATTAGTAGATCAAGACTTGTTTTTAGGCTTATAAAATAAGCATATTTGTATCTCTGGGGAGTACAAAAGTAATCATCAAATTCTGACAACAATAAGTGGTTTTTGTCTACTTTTTTGAAAGGACTTATTTATTAATATTATTTTACTCTAATAAGGACATCCAACATTTAAAATTGAAATCGTATAAGTTGCTTTCTTTAGAGAAAACCTAAAGAAGATTTCTAATGGCTGAAGAGCACTTTCCCATGTGCTTCCTGCATCAAAGGGTGTCCTGGAAAATATGTTTTACATGGACAGGCATGCTGTAGAGCAGATCTGAAGAGATAAGTGATAACACATGCTGCTTATCTCAGATCTGAATCTCAGTACTTTACCAAAATCTGAAAATGGAAAGCAAAACAGTATTTTTCTACATGTCAGTAAGATAAATATATTTACAAATTTATACACCACCTTAAAAGCGCTATTGGTTTTATTAACAATAGTTTATCATGGTATACATATTCCAAAAATATAAATTAATTAACTCATAATAGCAAAATGAAAATACAAAAACAACTAACTAGAAAAAACAGCTTTTTCAGCTGAAAAATAAAAGAGATTTTGGAACTGAAGGATACCGCCTGTGACCAAAGACTTACAATTTATATCTGTATTTGAGGTGTGTGAAGCTGCCCAATTTTCCCCCAACAGTTCATAGAAAAGGCTTTCAATCTCAGACTTTTCCAGCTCCATAAATTTTGCAAAAGCCACCAGCACTTAAACAGGTTGCTGTTAAACTTTCCCAATATTTGTAAAGCTCTGAGCCTTTTAGCAAAATTTTAAGCTCATGTGCCAGTTAAACTGGTACTTACTTGTAGCCAGAGCACTGAAAGAGTCACGTATAGCTCAAAATACTGAGATTTAAAATAAGTTAAAATTCAATTTTGGAATTGGGAAAGTGAAAGTTATAAAACCTATGTCAAATGCTTGATTTTCAAGTAGAGTTTGCAAATCAAAATTTGAAATCTATATTTACAGTTACATACACACTGAATGATAAAGCTAGGAAGGACATTTAGAATTTATACCCAACACACTTAAAAACACACACGCTTAATTTAAACTTGTGAGTTTTATCTAGTATATTGATTACTAACAAGGAACGGTGCTTTTCTGAATTATTAAAAATTAAGTACAAATCTTTACATTTTTAGTTAGTAACTATAAATTAAGCTTACCTATCAAATTAACATTCAAATTATCAACTACTACATTTAGAGTTGAAATTCTTTGTGCTTTTGTAAAATTACTTAAAATTTTTTCCTTATTATTTTATTTTTTATTCTTTTTAGCTTATTTTTTACTAAATTTATTGGAATAATAAGATGTTCATATAAAATAGTTATAAAAGCAGTACATGTAGTAGTTAGAAAACATATTAATTTTTTCTTCTATCTTTTCTTAACAATTTAAACCAATAATGTATTCCAAAAAACAGTATCTATAAAGTTGTATTGTTGAGCATATAAAATAGAGATATAATATACAAAAATATACCAGATATATAGACAGATAGATAGATGATATATATATGTCTTCAAAATTATACATATATGTAATTTTGTTTTCCTTTTTATTTTTTGTTTTAATTAGTATTTTCTTGAATAAATTCACTAGAGTTTCTTTTTCTTGTATTTCACCTGTAAAATTAGATTGAAAAGACTTGCCATTTGATAAAGATTAAAGATTTCATAAAGATAAAAACTGCTCTGAGGATATACTAAAATGGTGATACTTATACAGAAATAAATAATTAATAAAATTAAGTCTTATAACATTTATCATTTTCAAATATGAAATAATTGAATTGATCAATTTGGGCAAAAGGAAAGCTCCTATTTAAAAGCCATATCAATGAATGAGATACAATGAATGTATGTAAATAGTTCTAATTATTTGAACATAACTTCATATATTTCTAATTTTATGTTAATTGATGCTATACATAAACTGTATTTGGATATATAGGTTTTGTAAGAATGTGTTTAATCAATTAACTATGGCTGGCTATGTTATATTTTCATTTCTTTTCTTTCTCTTTTCTTTTTTTTGTTTTTTTTTTATATTGGGGAACAGTGTGTTTTTCCAGGGCCCATCAGATCCAAGTTGTCCTTCAATCTAATTGTGGAGGGCGCAGCTCAGCTCCAAGTCCAGTCACAGTTTTTCAATCTTTAGTTGCAGGGGGTGCATCCCATCCCAACAACAACTGACAACCTTGTTGTTAAGAGCTCCCACTCTAACCAACTGAGCCATCCGGCTGCCCCTTATTTCCTTTTTATTTAAAAATTGTGGGTGGTTGCGGTTTCTTCTTAATTTTCAATGTAGCTTTATTTAACTTATAATTCTATGTTCAACATGGATATATGTTTGGATAATTATAGTTTATAAGACATCTTGTACTTTTGGTATAAGTGGCAATCATAAATACAAAGTAATTGTATTAATTGACCTCATCCTGTTATAAGCTAGATTATATTAACTATCCCTGGTAATAAAAATGCTTACCCATCTGAAGAAACGTAAATCTCTCGGACAACAATATGTCATTTTTTGAATGACTCAATTCATTGCAATTCTAGATACTCTTATATGTTAGAAGTTAAGGGCTTAAGAATTACACACACATACATATATGTATAAGAATGTAAATATTCACATTACATATATATATATATATATATATACACAATGATATATGTATTTGTGTGTATGTGTGTTAGAAGTTATTTATTTCATCCTATTTATTATTTCTTCCAGGTTCTTTTTCATTGCACCTTAATGTATAAACCCGGAATAATCTTATAATTAGAAATATATAAATCATGTAATCTAGGTCACATTTATCTCTATTGTACTGAGATATATTATTTCTATAATTATATACAATGCAATAAAGAATGAACACTTCCTGTAAAATCCAAACAATATGGGCATGTGTTAATGAATAAAAACAGAACGTTTCTTTCATTGGAAATATACTTTCATGTCACTCTGTGTCTTAAATATGACCACTACTTTTATATTTCTAGAAGGACTTTATGTACCTGCTACTCCTTTATTTTTTTTTTACAATATTATCTCATATAGATATCTGCTTCAAAATATAAAATTACTTTATCTTTTTATATAACTGTATAATTTTCAATTGGGCACATATATACACAATATACTTTTGTGAATATGTTATATAAAAATATATAAAATATTTCCAGAAGTGAAATTGCTGGGTAAAAGGATATATGTATTTTTCTTCTATTTTCGTGAGGATATTCAAATTCTCCTTCCCAGATATTTTACTGATTTCCGTTTCCATGATGTAATTAAATAAGAAACCTGATTTGATTTTTCCACATGCTCACTAAAACCAGATTGTTCAAAAATTATACTCTTGTAAGTCTGATGATGAAAATATACTATTTAATTATTTTAATTGATACTGAAATTGTCTTTTTAAAAAAGTCATTATTGTATGATGGTATATTAGCTTCAGATGTAGAATATAATGATCCTATATTTGTACATATTGCATAGTCTACTATTGCATATTGTATAAAAAGTAATCACTACAATAAATTTAACATAATTCACCATACATAGTTAATTTCTTTTCTGATCACAGTTTTATTTGTTTATATGTTAGACCTCTTGCATTGCTGCTAGTTATCCTTGAATATGACACATAAAGTCTGTGAGCCTTTATTTCATCACTTCCAAATAATGGAAATCACATGGATTTTTATTTTTATTCATTTATTTTTTTAATGAGAATTAAAATACATCCTATCAAAATTATTGGGTTGCAGTGAAAGCAGTAATAAGAGGAAAATTTATATCATTACAGCCTTATCTCAAGAAACAAGAAAAATCCCAAATAAACAACCTAACATTACACCTTAAAGAACTAGAAAAAGAACAAATGATGTCCCAAGGCAGCAGAAGGAAAGAAATACTAAAAAAATTAGAGCAGAACTAAATGAAATAGAAAACAAAAAGACAATAGAAAAAGTTATGCAACAAAGAGCTGGTTCTTTGAAAAGATTAATAAAATTGGTCATGTGTATTTTAATCCACAGGATTAACATTAGAAATCAATAAGATCCGACATATATCAGAATCCTAGTGAATTTTCTGAGTTTGGATAGCAGAGATTCTTGTTTGGGCAAAATTGGCAGAGGCTGAGCTCCAGGCTCCATTATAGGTGATGACACAATATTCTCTGCTTGGTTACTGGGTGGTAGATAAAAACACTGATAAAAATTAAAATACATGACAATAGCAAAGGTATGTGTTGCTAAGTGTTTAAATCAGGGCAATGGCACTGAAAAAGGAGAGAAGGGGGAATACTTATGGACTATTGGCATGGTTGACTAGGTTGGAATAACTTTTCATCTTCTTAGATATATGATAATAAGGAGTGTCAAGAAAGACTTCAGTGATGGAAATCAGATCCTCCGTGCATTAGGTACACACCATACTTAGCTCGGTATTTTCTACCATGCAATGCATCCACATTTAGGGATCCTGCTTGAAGGTTTAAATTTGTGTTTTGAGAATATTACATAAAAAATAATTTTATATTTTGTATCCTGGTAAACCACTAATTATACACCATAAAAATTCATGACAGAATAGGATATCAAACATATTTGACATTCTTACAATGTAAGCAGAGATTGGGACGCTTGGCTTCGTTTTCAACTGCAGAAGTCATTATTTCTCTGATTTCTAGCTCTTGGCAATAACATGAGCCTGTGATGTTAATAAATTGAAATTTAGTTGAGCTGACTTAATAGAACTGGATCTAGAAGTTAAACAATGTTAATTTTCCTTAAGAAAATGCATACTAGGAAAAAAATTTATGCCACTTTTTTTTCCCTTTTATCGAGCACTAAAATTAAAGGCATAATTATTCAGTAAGACTGAGAAGAGTTAACAGACTTAAGATTTCAAAAACTGAATATTCAAAATAAAGAAAAATGGATATTTCTCTCTGAAGAGTAATTGGGTTACAGAAGTATGCAAATGTCCTTGTTTAAAAGTGGTTGATAAATCCCTGAGCTATAATGTGGTTGCTAAAAAATCTAAATAAACTTCATTACTACATAGTAGAACAGCTCAGCTTTAAAATTGGTCAGTTTATTGATTTTAGTGGCAAGGGATTGGAATGTATTTTCTTTGTTTGCTGTTAATTTCTTGCTTTCTGAAACCAATCTGTTACTGTCAATGGAGAGTTATACATGCAGATACTGTTATAATCAGACATACAATGAACTGTGGGCTTTTGGGGTGTTGATGATAAATTATAAAAACAGTTCTTTTATAATATTTTTCAAGTACAAAGGATATCAGTGTGGGCTCTTTTGAAACTTTTATGATTTTTGTCATACATTTTTTAACAAAATTAGTGAATTGTAATTCACTCAGAGAAATCTAGTCTAAAACTCCTCGTTTCAATCTGCTTGTGTTTTTCACTTTTGCATTTTCAAATTATCAAAATAAAGTCAGATGTCATTTCACAAGAATCTTTACTCTGTGTCCTATGTTTTCCTCTTTATGAAATACAATGTCTGTTTTTGCCAATCAATTCTAAATTTTCAGTCCCAGTAACCACTTCTGAACTTTCTGCTCAGATACCACCTTTCCATGTACTGAATTCCGCATACTGTGTGCCTCTCATACAATTTTCTATGCTCTGTTCTTTATATTAGTATCTGCATTAATATCTGTTGTTCATTTTTATGTTTTATGCTCCAGGAAAGAGTGTTACAGAGTGTTGAAAGCAGAATCGCTTTTTAGTAATGTTTTATGTTTGTGAGCATGTACTAAGCACTCTCTATGCCACTTTTCATTCTTTATCCTATTTCAATTGATGTGTAAATTCACAATCAGCTCCTGCTTTGAAAGTATTACAAAATTAAAACACTTAGAGGTAATCTGATTTAACACTGATGGGGAACCTGCACAAAATGCTCTTCATTCAAACATTCTGGATATTAATCATCAATCAATTCAATATATTTTCTCATTATTTAAAAAAACGAAGGCAATTTCTTTTTGTAACATTTGCATTATGGACTTCTCTTAGATACTCCTTTGTTTACCATTCCATATATATGCTTTTGTTACTCTAACTAAATTAGAGTTCATGGGTTTTCTCCCTCCCCCTCATACTTTGTGTTTGGTGTGGAAGCTACTAGTGTCTAATTCATTGAAGAAATTTAATTAATTGATTGTTGATTTATTGATATTGTAAAAAGTTACAATATCTAAGAAAAAGAGCCTTGAATTAAAAAAAAGAAAGGAAAGACCTTGATGCTATTAGTGGTGCTAAAACAAACTATAAAATCATGCATTCTACCTAATCATCAGCTTTTTCATTTTATAAATGTTATTAAAATTGGGTATTTCAAATGCTGAGTGTTTGAGTAACCAAGGATAATGTGGGCAAATTACATGGCAACAGACTATTAATATGATTGTCATTGTGATTTTAATACAAATATTCTTATTTCAAGTTTGATATAAAATTTATTACATTCATTTGATTCTCTTGGAATAAATACTGAAGCAAAAATTCCCAGTCTTCAAAAGTAATATAACTGATAGTTTCATTAATATATGATATAGTTTAGTTACCAAAATAACTTTCTAAAAGTAATTGATATCTAAAAAATATAGTAAACAATATTATAATAATATTGTATGGTGTCAGATGTATATTACATTTATTGGGGTGATTACCTCATAAGTTATATAAATGTCTAATCATTATGCCCTGTACCTGAAACCATTATTGTATGTCAACTGTAATTTATATATATATATATGTATATATACATATATATGTATACATACATATATGTGTGTGTATATATATATATTCAATATATATATATAAATATTGAAAAACAACAAAAGTAAGTAATATATAAATGTATCTTTCTAACGACTTTTTAACAATACATTACTACTACATTTAAAAATTCAGGACACATAGTTTTGTATTACCATTAATTCTATTTTGAGTATTGTTACATTGTCTTCTTTTAGGTAAATGAAATAATTTTAAGTAATATTTGCAATACTTAACTAGATTATATGTATAAATATATATATATATTTATACATATAATCTAGTTAATATAGTAGTTAGTCAGACATAAAATGAATATAAAGCTAATAATTATTTTAGCTCAATTAAGACCCTTAGAAAGAACAGTTGAATATGTTTGGAGAATTTCAATATGTGTGCTTTTCACAGTTTTATTTTATTGACTTAAAATTAATAATATTGTTATGCATATAAATTTGCATTTTCAGTGCATGTTCTTACAATCTCCAGTGAAGTGCAGAAATGCTTGAATTTCTAAATTGGTGCCAGAATTGAAAGGCAGTTCTTGTAATTCCTCAGCCTTGACTGAAAAATTCCCTCCAAGTGGAGAGAATACAATTTTGATGTTTCCCAAAGGGCAGAAATAAAGAATTAGACTGAAGAAAAAAAGCTTAAATTTCATTGTTTTTAACTAACATTATGGGCATTTTATAATTTATACTTGAACAAGTTAAAAATATGACAACATGAAAATTAATAATAGCTGAAAACTGATTATTTCCACCTGTCTACATAAACTCTCTCTATATTGATTTCTCTGTTTGAAACATCTTTTTGGTATTAAAACAACAACAACAACAAAAACAAAACTTAATTCCTTATAAACCAGGCTGTTAGATATATAGCGCAAGGGTGTAGGCACCTTCAGGAAATAGATCTTGGAGTCAGATTGACCCAGTTTTCACCATTTCTGATGTATGGGCCAAATTGCTTAAACTTTTCAAGCCTTCAGTTTTCTCATGTGTGATAGAAATAATCTTACCCACCTCTGAGTGCTATCAGGATAAAATTAAATTAAATGATGTGAAACTGCTGCTAGTAAATATATATATATATATACACACACATATATATAAATTTCTTTTTTTACTATAAAATGGTGATTGCATGTGGCTGCACCTAATCTGTGACTAGATCTCAATATAAACATCTGTGATGATAAGGATTATGGAGCTAGTGATTATGAAGACGATCATGGCAATGCCATTTGAGAAAAGTAACGAAGCATCATATAGTAATCTATAAATTATATGTTTTTAGTTATGGTATTTTATGAAAAACTATGTAAGATTTTTGAGACTCACTAATGAAAACCTTAGGAGAACTACATTTGGCTTACCACAAACTTTTAAAAATTATAATTATATAAAAAATTAATTTTGAACTGCTTTTCAGTCAGGTAAAAAGTCCTTTAAAAAGTGCAGCTACAAGACCTGTTCTCATTTAGTTCTGATTCCATCTCTTCAGATATTATGTAAACTTTCCAGTCCTTTTCTGGGTTGCCTATGCTATCTTTTCCTTAGAATACCCCAGATGTACACATAGAGTCTTCTGCCAGTACTTAACAATGTTTCAGCAATTTCAGTATCTTCCTTTGATGTACACAAATTTACCAGTTATATTCCAGTAAATACACATTTTGCCAATTTATTTTATCAGGAATGGCATTCTGTGTGAACAATCCTGAAATCTTCCTCTTTATCTGAATGCTGTTTTCTGTCAGCTTTTCTATATATTTGCTGAGAATGGCCATTAAAGTGGTATTTTAAACTGTTTTTTTGTTTGTTAGTTTTTTGTGGGTTTTTTTTTTAGTAGATTGTATCAGAGGAAAAATTGAAAGTGTAACCTACCTTAACTAGATACAGGAATGCATTGTTGATATACTCCCTGCATAAACTTCTAGAAAACCTGCCACCTTGATATATTTAAAACATATATATATATATATATATATATATATATATATATATATATATATATATATATATATGTATATATAATATTCTGGTGAAGATTATACAATAAGTACTATTTTTTTCCCTGACAAATGTCAGAGATGTGTCAGGCAGTTTTTATATTTGTAGCACTCAACATTCTTGAAAAAAATATGGCCATGCTCTCCTTAAAAATAACAATAATGAGGCCTAGAAATTTTAAGGGACTGCTTCAAAATATTCATGTTGTATGTGGTAAAGAGGATAAAAATGTTTCCCACTCTAAACTACTGGCTTCATGATAAGAATTGTAAAATGATTTTTAAAGTTAAGTAAAATGCAATGTTTAAAATGGAATAGATTACAAAGTGGGAGATACTATGGGTTGGTATAAAATAATGTCAATTAGAGATGACAAAAATAGAGGCAGTATGGAGAAACAAAGGAAAATATCACAAATACTAAATAGTTACCGAGATGGTAATGTAACTCTTGCTAATCAAAAGAAAGCTGAAACAGATATTCATTTCAGAAAAAAAAAAAAAATTAGACTTCAGAACAAGAAAGATGGTCAGAGTTAAGGAGGGGTATTTAGAATGATAAAGGGGTCAATCCTAAAGGAGAACACAGCAATCTTAAACCTACATGCAGGGAACAACAGAGTATCAAAACACATAAGGCAAAGCTGATAAAGCCAAAGTGAGAGGTAGGCAAATCAAATAATATAGTTTGAGACTACAAAAACCTCTTTCAGTAATTGGTAAGTAAAGCAGGAAAAAGTTGTAAAGATAGAGAGGACAAAGTTGAATGTTCAAGATCATTCAACTGGATCTAATCAATATGTATAGTATGCTCCATCTGAAAACAGCAGAAAACATTTTCTTTAAACTCTCATGGACAATTCTGAAAATTGACCACATTCTGGATCACATAATACACTTGAAATGTACAAGAACAGAAACCATACAAAGTATGTTCTTAGGCTATAATAGAATTAAACTAGAAATTGATAACAGAAAAAAATAAAAAAAAACACCAAATATTCAACAAATTAAACAACATTAAATAATGCATGGATCAAAGAATATGTCTCAAGAGAATTAATAACTATTTTGAAAAAAATGAAAAGTTATAAATTTTGAATTAAGTTAAAGTAGTGGTTAGATATAAATTTACACTATTAAATATATACATGAGAGAAAAGAAAGACGGAAAACAATACAACTAAGATTTCATTGTAGGAAACTAGAGAAAAAAAAAAGCAATTTAATTCTAAAGACACAAAAGAAAATAAATCATAAAAAAATAGAGTATACATCAATGCAATTGAAAACAGGAAACAATAGAGAAAAACAATAAAGTTAAAACCTGGCACTTTAAACAGACTAGTAAAATTGACAAACTGCTACCCAGGTGCACATGCACACATAATCGTGAAAGAAAGGGAGAGAATCCAGCAATCCCATGTCTGTGTACATAGCTGAAGGAAACAGAATCAGTATTTCAGAGGGGTATTTTCACTCCCATGTTCATTGCGGTATTATTCACAATAGCAAAAATATGGAAACAACCTAAGTGCTTATTGACAGATGAATGGATAAAGAATGCATCAGAACCTAGAGGACATCGTGCTAAATGAACAAAGCAAAACAGAGAAAGATAAATACTGTATGATTTTACTTCTAAGTGTAACCTTAAAAAAAAATCTCAGACTCATAGAAACAGGAAATATTGTGGAGGTTGCCAGAAGCTGGAGTGTGAGGCAGAAATGGGAAGATACCCGGCAAAGTATTAACTGGTAACTTGTATATGCCTGCACTTGTAAGATCAATAATTCCTGGGGATCCAGTGCAAAGGATCATGACTATAGTGAATAATCCTGAATTATATACTTGAAATTTGCTCGGGTAGATTTTTGTGTTTTCAGCACACACACACACACACACACACACACACACACACACACACACGATGGGTAGTAAGTGAAGTGATGGATGTGTCGATCAACCTTATTGTACCAATTGTTTCAGAAATTATACATGTATCAAACATTCCCATTGTACACTTCAAATATATGCAATGTAATTTTTTTCAATTATATCTCAATAAAGCTGGAAAGAGAGAGACAGAGACCGAGACAGAGAACACGTATAATTGCCATTATCAGAAATAAAACATCATTCATTGCTACTGATTTCATGCACATTAAAAGGATAATAAGAGGATATTATAAACTACTCTAGGATAACTTGATACTGTATACAAAATAAACCAATTTATTGAAAAAAACAGTTACTGAACTTAATAGGTTTCTTCATTCATTCAAGTATTCCATTATTATGTTTGTTAAAATTATAGTTTCTTTCAAAGAGGTTGGTACGTTCCTTAGATACTAATGTATGTTACTGAGAAAATAAGAGGAGTCCAAAAAATGCTTGCGTGTAGCACTTGACTACATTGTTTAATCACTCCTAATAATTCTACAGTTGATTCTCTTGAAATGTCTACAACTACACAATTTTTAGTATAGATCATTTGTTTGCATGCATATTGACATAACTAGTCAGGGTTTGACTTAAAATCATTAAATTGATCAGGAAAGAGTGAAATTAAACACATTTATTTTTATTAATTACAGGTGTGAGTTTAGAAACCGATCATGTAATATGTAAGTGCTTAAGAACATGCTTTTGCTCAAAATCTACTTAAGAATTTGATCATTGGTGAACTATAAAGTCATTTGAGAATAATAGTGAAGTATTTGTTTGAATATCTTCACCTGTATTAATTTAGATTATTTTGTGGGGAAATATAGCTGCATGTTCTTTGAATATACATTTCAAGCTCTTTTATTACATTTAATTTGATGATATTTGTCAATATTGAAGAAGCAAGAAGGTACTTGACATCTTTGTCCACAGTATCTGACCTGACTATACAGCCACCAGGTAACTTATCTTGAGAGAACAGAGTTGGGGCAAGGATGGGGAATCCCTTAACTGCAATACTGTGTTCTTTTTGAATTCTGCTTAAAATAAAATTTGTGGGAATTTGTTTGAAATCTAAATAGTAGCTATTATGATGAAGCCGGCTGTAGCCTTTTATAGCTTTTTATCCTTTACGACTGCTCTGTTCCCTACGGCGTATCTGTGAAGTGCAGGAAAAGTTCACAGCCGATGATTATACTAAGGCAGCAAAGCCACTGGAGTGTGAGATAATCTTCAGAGCTGAGAATTAGTGTCTCTGGCAACCAAGTGGGAACCAAAGGGGAGTTATTTCTTCAGTCAAGTTTATCGTCTAAGATACACCTGAAGCTATAGCTCTTTATTATTGCTCAAATCCGCACTTTTGATCATTTGGTTCCATGTTAGAAAAGGTTATATTTTTCTCTCTCTCATGTATCCTGCTCAGTTAGTAAAATGTAAATTTTCAAGACAATGTGTAGAACATTCCATCAAAAGAGTATAGTTTTCAACACTTGCAATTTCACACAAAGATTCAGCAAACAAGATGAGTATTAAGTCTTTGAAGTACAAATGGTAGAGTTCAACGGGCCTTGGATTTTTTTCACATTTCTGGACAAGATGCCATTAAGGAAATGTGTCCCACATACAGAGGAACACCATAGGGTATAGAAAAACATAATAGAACAAGTAAGACTACATTTACACAGGCTTTGTGTTTTTATTTAAAAGTTATGTTGCTAGAGGATAATTTACTGAATCAGGATCACAGTTCTATGCCAAGTTTCTTCTTGGTATGGGATACGCTTTTAACTGTTATATAAATGGTTTATTTTACACCTCAAATTTAAAGTGGATGTATGTTTAGAGGCTATTTATAATTTTTTTTCAAATTATAATTTTGATATTCACTTTTATGTCTCTACTTACCCACAATAAACACAGCCAATGAGTTCTACATTGCTACTTTGTAAACACATTGGTTGTGAAATTTTCAGTTTGTGAAGTTAGTGTAGCTTTACCACTATAATGTCTAAACCAACCCTAGTGAATATGTCCACATACCCTAAATAATTTATCAAGTACAGTTATGTTCCATATTTATATTTATGAATGTTGACCTGAACCAAATGTCCTCCGTCCTTTGCTTTGGAAGAATTCAACTCCATGTTTGTAATACCTTTCACCATATAGACAGAGCCAACAAACATTTTACAGCTAAGCTTTATATAAATTGTCATGACCATAAATGTTAAATTTTGCTGACTGAATAATGCATCGTATGCACACCTATGACTATAACCTTTTGATACCTCCTCTAATTAGCATTTGTTTGGGGGGATATCATACAGCAATGTTTCCAACAATATATTTCTAAAAAGTAGGTTAAAAGTGAAATGAAGATGTCACTGATAAATGAATGGATTAAATTTAAAGAGAGAAAGAATTCATACGAGAGAATGAATAGCCTGAGGAATCTAAAAGCATGACAGTATATAGCACATCTACTCATGGCCACACTAATCAAATTCACCACCACTGAGCACTCAATTTATTACAGTGGAACTGAACACGCTGCCTTATCCTCCATAATTCAAAATGTACATCATTAGAAATCTGACATTGAAAGAGGCAATTTAACTCTTTTCTCTATTAATTATAGGCTAGGGAAAGAGATTTTTCTTTGGAACTTCCCAGTTTGTTCATCTTGCTATCAAATCATACTCTAGGAAAATTATTTATAAATATACTGATTTTTTTCACTGTTTCTGCTGTCTTAGCAAAGATGCCTTTGCTAAGGCATCTAATGTCTCTGTGGCATTTTCACAACAGGATTTGTCATTATACATAGTTTCAGGCACTATAGCATCAAGCCAAGGATGATTAGCGATGTTAGGAAGTAGTAAAACACCTGCCACTCCAAACTGTCTTCAGATAATACAAACTGAGTCTGCTTTGTGTTTATAACTGACCTATTAATTATGTGCTGGGAATTCCAAGCAAGGTCCCTGCTGTTTTCAGAATTGAGAGCTCAGTGCCAATTGGTACTGCAAGAACTGCCAAGAGATAATAAGAAATGATTTAAGGGGATATGAAAACAAATTCTTCATGCTTTTGAGGCTCTATTTCAGAATTCGACATAAATGTGTAATGGCCCCAAATTCTTTACCTCTAATCTGATTACCTGATGATTTTTTGTTGTTGTTATCAAATCTTCATTTTGATTCTCTCCAGGACCAATACTATTGACATGCTAGAAATGTGTTTGTAAATAATATTAATGCACTTTGTTAGACTAAATATTGCTTAATACATTACATCTCCATTATTTTATTTATTTAATGAATACCCTGATATTTTTGTGCTTTCTCCCCTCCAGTTAAAAGTAAAAATGTTAAGTATTTTGAAAATCCACAATCAACTTTTTCATATATTTGACTCTATTGTGAAAAATTCCACTTGTAAATATAACCTGGTTAAAGACATGAGAAATACATCCCTCCATTTCATGTAGCATATCTGAAGTCCCTCTGTTTTTTTATGTTGGCTCGTGAGCTGTGAATGGAAGAGATAAAACTATTGCCCTTATGGAACTTATGTTTACAGATAAGGTATTTGTTTCTTCTAAAAAGGTGGCATAATTTATTATAAAAGGTTTGAGGTTTAATTATTTTTTTCTCTCATTCAAAACTTTCTTATATTCTGTCGCCAAAATTATTATAATAAAATGAGATCCAATTATAAGTTCTACCTCATTACAAAATTGCCCTCATTGGCACACTATAATCTGATGAATTTCTGTACAAATACAGAGAACAAAAAAAAACGGAAAAATAACAGTACATGATATCTGGGTTTACAGCAACCCGGAATCATTACCCAGAATCAATTTAATGATATGTGGATTCAGTTAGAGATGATACTGAACAAAGAAACAAACTTCTAAATACCTTGGACCAGAAGTGAAATTTTCCACAAGTCAATAATGTGTGCCTTTATTTTTAAAGGTGAAGTTTGGGGAAGAGTTTGCTACAACAAGATGAGGAGGCATATAGCACAACCTTTTTATAAGAAACAGGCACTCAGTGTGGCAGGTGACAGAGTGGAGAAGAGAACAGCAGCTGCCAATTACAGCCAGCTGAAGGAGAAAAAAATAAAAAATAAAGCTAAATTGCCACTCAGAATCAAAAACAGAAATAAAACAGAAAACACGGGATATGCAGAGCTTTGTTGATTTTTCTGGTGGAGGACATACCAAACACTGTGAGCCAAGATCACAGATGTACTACTAGGGTAGTTTGCACAGTAAGAAACAGTTTTGTAAAGAAGTTCTGAGAAAATAACTTATATTCAGTTTTCCTAGCATCTCAGGTCACACATTTGGTCTTTTATTTTACCCCATTCTAATGTCAAAATCTGTTCTTCATGTCACTCATAATAGTGAGTGAATAAGAGCATATAGGAACTTACGCTTACATAATATAAGGAAATGAGATAAGAAAAGGCACACAAATATATGTAATGTAAAACGATGATATAAAATATAAAATATAAACAAGAGCTCAAATAAAAGGTCAAAAAGTAAAACAATAGATGACAAAATGGGAGAAAAAACAAACAAACAAAAACAAAACATGAATTAAATAGTACAGAAAGCAATTGAAGGAAAAATAAACTAAGTCCATAAATAAAAACAATATTTGAAGAAAACATAGGAGAATATAATCTTATTTTAAAAAAGAAGCAGGGACATAGAGAATAAGCTTAAGAACAATAAGTAAAATGAATACAAGTAAATTCTAATAAACCTTCAAGGTTTTGCCATTTACATTTTTCATGAAAACAGAGACTGTTTGATGGAAACTAACTCATAAAAACTCTACACAATAAAATAAAAACCACTATTGAGTCACATACATCGAGATTAAAAACTATTTTGAATTCAAATATTTTGAATTAAAAATTATTTTGAATACAACTAAATAAATTCCACACATGCATTACTAGACTAATAATTGATAGAATCAAATGAACTTCATTCCAGGAATTCAAGAGTAGCTCACTGTCAGAACACCCTTATTAAAATTCACCGTTAGAAAGTCAATGGGGACAAAAATATGATCACCTCAAGTGCCAAAATTCATTGCATAAAATACGGCATGCATTTCTGATAAAAACTTTTAATAACACAGGCTGGAAATATTATTTCTTGATGTAAATTAAAATATATATCATAAGGTAAAAGCCAGCATCACGCATAATGTTGTAACATCAGGAGAATGAATTTTAAGAACATAAGATTGTCCATTATAGACATTAATATTTATCAGTATTCTAAAAGTTTCCAATCAATTTGTTAAAGACAAAGAAAAAAGAAATGTTTTCGTTGTTTTAGGTGATATTGCGTACCTAAAATACTTTAAAAAAGTACTAAAATGTTTGAAATAATAAGATCCTTTTTACGGTGGCTTGTTACAAAATGAATAGACAAAACAGACAAATTGAGTAAATAAATCATTAGAGTCCTATAAAATTATGAGTTAGACCACGTAATAGAAGATAATATCCCTCTTTAACAAAACAACCTAAAAGTTAAAAAAAACACCAGAAATGAACTCAAACATAATACACAGTATCACATGACAATAACTTCAAATGCAGGGTCCTTTGTATTAAATCCCAGAGAACTCAAAGATGCTGGTTTCAAGGGCGATAAATGCATCGTGTCTAACTTAAATAAAAATAAAATTTCCTGGACAGTTGCCAGGGTCTTATCAATAGTATTTAAGGTTTCAAGAATTGGCCTAGGCAAAAAGTGAGAAACTAAAACAGTTTTGTTGGACCAAAGAATAAAATGCACAAGGATCTCTAACCAAAATCGTCAGGAAATGGCGTCAAGGCCAACAGTAAACCCTACAGCTGCCTCCGTTGGATAAGGTCGTGGCCACCACTGGTTATCTTTAATGCAGCAACTGCAAAAGCACATTTTTACTGTCTTTTCCCAGTTGCACTGCTAGCACTTTAAAATATAAGGCAGCAATTTATGTTCGGACAGGATGCAGGTGCTCGATTTTCTATGAAGCTGACAAAAATGTTTGAGATACTCAACTTCATTATGAAAGGCAGAGCAAGGCCTCCCACCAAGGCACACACAGTTGGTCACCTCTGAAAATTAGAAAGTGGATGGTGGATGATATGGAGCCAAACAGACCGAGGACCTCGTTAGCTCCCTCACCCTTCTTTCCACAGTTATACTTCCAAAGATTTCTCTGCATACCTAACACAATTCTTTCAATGAAATGAAAATAAAACAAGCAACACAAAAAAACAGAGGAGTTGCCATTTCCCCAAAGAAATACAATCTTGAATCCCTTTACTGCTGAGTAAGCCCTATACCATTATTTCTGGGGGGATACTATTCCACGTCTAATTTTGTTCTGCTCTTGTTTCAGTATTCCACAAATGGTCCAATGACAAAGTTAACTACTACTACCACATTCAATGTACAATTGTCAAAGAGAGGGGATTAAAAAAAAGAAGAAGAAAAGAAAGAAAGATGGAATCACACTAGACTAAATTTCTTTTTCTGCAAATGGTAAATGGCATAAGTTTTGTGTCTGATTCTCTTCTTTCACTATCCATTCATTTAGTCTGAGATTCTGCTGATAAGCTGATAAGAGCCCTTTGTCCTGTGGGGTGAGTAAGCCATGCCTTCGTTTCTAAGGAATGGGTTTCCAAGCCTCTTAGGGCTGCCCTTGTAGTGCATCAGTATGTGTTGAACATATCGATAATAACAGGAGGGGCCCCTGCCCAGTGCCCAGAATCATCTGCTTTATCATCAGGAACACTTACATCCACCAATATATTCATCTCATTTTTGCCTGTTTACCAATTAAAGAGCTGCAAGTGGCCTGGTAGCAGAGTCAGCTTATAATTTTCTGGAACCATTAATTTTCTTAGGTTGAGAAGATCCTAAACGTGCAGAGCCTATTACGCTGATGATAACATTATTTTCCCTGACAATTTGAGTATTTGTCATGAAACATGCCACCCTTCTTCTGCTCCTTGTTTAATAGGCGACACCGTTTTCTCCATGGGAGGAATGGCTCTACATGGTTCTTTCTGGGACAAATTCCATATTATATTCTGAAGGCCTCCTCGCCACCCTGGAGAGAGCTGGCCTCTCAGTTGGCCAGATGGCTCTATTCCATATATTTCAAGGCTAAATCAACTCTCTCAGGTTCCAATGAAATGGAGGCCCTCAGAGAGTACTTTTCTGGCTGATCCAGCTAAGAGAACACCGTTCACTATTGGCCTTATCTAGCCTGGGGTTTACAACATTCTCTAAAGTTCCTAGGACATAGACAGACTGTTGCAGGAACTGCCACTGACCACCACAAGCAAATAGGGAGAGGTTATATTGACGGTGATTGGAAGTGTGCTGGTATAGTGACAGGAAACTGAATTGCCAGGCTTGGACAAGAGGCAGGAACTACAGGGAGGGTCAAGAAGCCAATGGCACTGCTACAGGACACCGTCCCTGCTGCAAGATGCATCTTAGCAGTGTATTTTTTGGGTGCACCACGTTTCAAAATTTCAGTCTGAGCCTAGTAAATGTGCCCCAACTACCTGGAACCAAGTGATGGAGATTCAGGCTCTTTTGGCCATTGAAACTAAATATTGAGAAAAAGTAAAATATACCAAGAGAGGTCTGTTCTGGACAATTATATGATGAATCCTCTGAGAGGCATACAGATTATATTGAAGAAATGAAAAAACGAAACATATCTTACTCAGGGAGGAAATCAAATACTAAATCTCTCTCTCTCTCTCTCTCTCTCTCTCTCTCTCTCTCTCTCTCTCTCTCACTAAATATGGAATGTTAAATGGAAGGTGATCTTAGAAAAAAGATGTGATTGTGAGATTTCATTTTATTTTATTTTTTTTACAGAATATGTATTTATGGGAAAGGAAAGGTAGTTATAAAGAAACGTGAAAATTAAGCATTCAAGAATAGACAGGGATTTCTGACAAAAAGAGGAAGGATGAATGAGTCCTAATTCAAGATACTAAAATATATTGTGGATTTAGAGTAATTACAATTGTTTGGACATAAGAATTCATTAGCAGAGCAATGTAATATGATAGAACATATGGAAATAGAGGCTAACATTTATGGTAGTTTAATATCAGATGAAACACTCAATATATTTTGTACATACAAAGATTAGCCATTTTGTTGGGAGCTGGATAGTTGATTCCTAATAGAAATGTGCATTTCAATATAAATTAATATTATTGGAATGACTTTCTTTGGAATCATGGAGAAAAAACTACATGTCTGCTGTTAGTGATTTAGGAGATTATGTTTTAATGTGGATGAAATAATTATTTTAAGACTAAAATGTCATACTTTGTAAGTATATACATTTCTCTTGTATACAGTTGATATGGATAAAACACAAAACATCCTTATTTTAACTGAACAACTGCAGGTAGCTGAATGACTAAAGGCATGTTACCTACTTTTCAATAAAAGTTACTGAAGGAATACTTGACCTCTACTAAAAATAAGCATCAGGACAATTTGCTTCAGGGTCTAATATTAGATCAAAGCTTGAGGTTTTGGGAAATGAGTTTGTGCATAATAGCTTTTCACCACCCTTCTCATTCTGCAAATCCTATCTCAAAGGTACTCTTTGCAATTATTCCAAGTAGCAATGTTTCTTTAAAAAGCAATTACACCAGTCATTAACACCACGGAAGCACAGCCCAAAGCCAACACTGGTACTACCAGAGTAGTTAAACTACCAAACAACACAGAAAAAATAAAAGAAAAAAAAAGTACCTCAAGGCTATGGTTGCACTTCATCAAAATTTCAAGAAGAAATTGAGTTGGTCTTGAGAATTTAAAGTATTTAAGCAACACAATTAAAGGAAATTATGAAAACTTAACCCAGATGCATTGAAAATAAGAAAGACTTTCATCAGGAACATAAAAGTATAGAGGTGTCATATGGATTTTTGCAACGTGAAACACACACAGATATCTACACTTACCTACAGTCTGAGTACAAACAGTGACTCTTCTTCCACGCTTTGTGAGTTTAGGCAAGTGACTTAATTTCTCTGTCCTTCAGTCTCTTCATCTACAACACAAGATCAACATTATATCTCACTTAGAGTTGCAGAAATAAATCAGTTAGTAAAAAATACATACAAAAGTATTGAAACAGGAGTTATCACATAGAGGCGCACGATAAGTGTGCTTTCTCATTGTTATTATTATTACTTTATACTTAATCTAATTGTTATTGCTGGTTCCCTACTTTACAACCTATTGTGTAAATGAGGATGAAGGGATGTGAGAAAAAGATTCCTTAGAAATTAACAATAATATGGGGGTACTGATTAGGAGATTTTGGCAATCACATAGGCAAAGACATGGGATTACATTACTCTTTACCACCTATACTAAAAACATTTGTTTATGAGGAAAAAGAAGAAAAGTTAAGCCAATGCCAATCATAAAGTCGGATCCTAATCAATACACATGGAATTGAAGTTAATTATGTAGAATTACATTTTATTAGACATAGTTGTTGTTTTCTCTGATATCGAAACAAATCATTTTAGGAAGCATCTATTGACCGTCTCAGACACACATGCAGTCCCCACAAACACACACCGATTTCATCACAAACTCACCTGCACTACTGTCCTTTGTAAGAAAATAATCTATTTGCCTGTGTGCATTGTCTTTTAGACAAGTGCACTTCAAGCTGTTTTATTGTACATCCCATCACTAAAAATATTTGGTGTTTTTCCAACACATCTATTTATAAAACAATATGCATGTGCTACTGTAAAAATATGTTATGAGCATGATAAGCAAAAAACAAAGCACAAGGTAAAAAATGAGAAAAATATGAAATTATTTTAATTATGGATTTTTCTGATTTATTAGCAATAATAAATAATTCCATGATGCAATTTGTTGTTTTCATAAATCTTGATGTAACATTGTCTTACCTTCCATATTTTGAATGTGGTTACAGAGCACTACATTCTTTTCCTGACACATTACAGTATTTATTGACAAAGGACGCACATAAAGGGTACAAAAATTTCAAATCACGTCCTGTTAGGTGTTCTGAGATTGTTTAGCTTTGACATTAAAGCAAACATGACACTATTCTAGAAGCCTCACTCAGATAACCAGAATCCCCTGAATTCAAAGCTGGACACAGGACCAATTAGAGATGTTGTCTATGGTGCCACCCCAAAGTACATAAGCTACAGGGCATTTCAAATTTGTTTGTGATCCTTGTACAGATTGGGAGTAGAGTACTGTATTTTGGTATTTTATTTTAATCAATATCATAGCTAAAATATATGCACCAAATTAAATCTCTTACTGAGATTATATATGCACCAAATTAAAAAGGTGCGTCTTTGCCTCTGTTTTAAAAATAACACATAATTGTTATTTTCAATCTTATCAACAATTCCGTAAACTGTTTCCTCTAATGTAGCACATATATTTTCACTTTCACTAATATCTATGCTTAATACACCAATGAGGATGCATTTATACATATATGTTGATTAAAGAAATTCTCCTTTTTGATATGGGAAAATAAGAGTTTTAATAGGTGATATAGTAACATTGGTTCCAACAGCAAAATTACATTAACAATGGAAACATTCAAACATTAATTTTCAAAATGTGTTGTTTATAGGAGGAATGACAAAAGCAGTGACATTTTCATTAATTGTGAATCATCATTTCACCTTGAAGAGACAGATTAATGCATTTTCTTTTTTCCAAAAGTGTGGATAGTATACAACTCACTGACATACTTTCAAAAATAAGTAAGTTTCAATCTTCGTGCAAAAGAAACATGCACTTACATGGATAATTAACCTTTACATAAATCCACTGTCTTAAATCTTTTCCCATGATATGATATAGCCAGTACAATTTATGTAAAAAAAAAATCTGTACCAACTTCATATTTCATTAAAAAAGTAGAGAATATACTACATATTGAAAAATGTCCTCTTATAAATGAACTACATTATATTTATAACAATTTGGGTGCTCCTTTGCTACAGTAACTTGCCTGGATTTTCTTAAAAAATACACACACACGCACATATAGATTTGTATATATTCTCATCTATATACACACATATATATTCGTTCTTGACTCCTTTCGTAATCTTATCAACTACAATCAGTAAGAAAACGCTGCCAAAACCAAATTCATAATCTAGGATGTTATCATTTTTGCCACTGTTGCTGTGGGCCAAGCTAGAATTATTTCTTGTGTGGATTATTCTAACGGACTCTCAACTTCCCCTTTTGTCCCCTTAAAGTCTATTCTCAACAACACAGCTAGAGTGATCCTTTGATAACTTGAGTGAGACAATGCTTCTCTTCTGCTCAAGAGAAGCACCTTTCAGGTGACTCTGTCACTCTCTAAAATCCCAGTCTGTAGAAGGTATAGTCTGCTCTGGACTCCTAGATCCCCTCCACTGGCTTATCTTTCCCCCAGTTTTTTTCTGAAGCTTCACTGGCCTCCTTGCTATTACTCAAGCATGCCCTGCACAGAATAGCCTCAGCCTTTGAACTCGCTCTTCCCTTTTTTCTAGAAAGTAGTCATGCATGCAGGATTAGTCTCCATTTCTTTTTGGTCCTTGCTCAAGTGTCACATTCTCAAATTTAATTTAAAAACCATTATTTAAATAATAGCAGACACATGTCCTCACCCCCACTAGCGTTCCCTATTCCCCATTCCTACTAAATTTTCCTCCGTGGCACTTACTGATTTCTTTGCTTTGATTATGCTTTATTAATTGGAGTACTTTCAGTCTTGCCCTACCGGGTAAGGCCCATGGAAGTTGGGATTTCTCTCTCCTTTGTTCATTGCAGTATCTCCAGGCTTTACATTTCTTGAAAGATGGTACAGAGAAGGCAGTAAATCAATTCTTGTGTAAAGAAACAATTAATTTATTTTAATTGTTCTGCTAACTCCATAACCTTTCTCCCCCGAGAATTTTTAAGACTAGAAACATGGCTATTCCAACAGTGGCTAAAATTATGTAGTTTTCATTTTTTATTTTTTTTTGAATACAAAATATGTTTTTAAAAGGTATTAACTCAATTATATTGGTCTAGTATATCTTCCTTCGGTGGTTAACAACATAGTAGTTTTTAATACATTTTAGTTTTGAAACAGAATGTTGCGAAAACCACAATATAAGATCCAGTAGAAGCCCTTGCACTTTCATCTAATTTTATAGCAATCTTTCCCCACGTTGAAATATGTTTTAAAGTGTGTTTGTTTTCAGATCTTCAGCAATGTTTTCCAACCATCCTCTCACAGTGTTTCTGACAACAGAATGCACTTGATTTCAATCCCACATTGTTTTGTATGTTCTATTTGAACAATTTTACCATGGCTGGAAAAACAAGTGTTACTTGGATGGTGCGGGGTGCTAGAATTTTACTTTAAATAAAACAATTTAGAAGAACCATCTACATCTTTACCATTAAGGATATTTTTGGAGAATATTGTGTTATACATAGACTGGTTTCTTAAAAGTAATTGCAGCATTTGTTCTTCATATGTTGGACACAATCTATAAGTGTGTTGCCAATAATAATGGTTTAAATCTATCACTATTGCCTCAAGCTACATTCAGACTGAGGGTATGCTTCCATCATGAATAATAAAAATCTGTCTGAGAATCTGTATTTAATAGTTTATTACAATTCTAAACGCTTTCATCTGTTTTTTTCAATTCTATTGGATCTTT
Organism: Rhinolophus sinicus; assembly: GCF_057876585.1. Lineage (NCBI taxonomy): Eukaryota > Metazoa > Chordata > Mammalia > Chiroptera > Rhinolophidae > Rhinolophus > Rhinolophus sinicus. The sequence goes on from NC_142515.1 coordinate 123,668,231, forward strand.
ATTGATTTTATTTGTTACGTTATTACTGTTTCAAGAAAAATAAAAAGTCAACTCTACTTTCTTATGTATGCTGCTGTTTGACTTATTGTGTTCATCGATATTTTTCTTTGCAAAAATAGTTTTTAATTTTATGACTGTTATCTTAGTTAAATCCAATTAAACAAAATAAAAATCTGAATTCACTTAGGTTTATGACAGATGTACTATTTTACAATATTCTGAAACATAACGTGTTTGTAAATTTGCATATTAGACTACCCCAATTTTCTTAAGATCACTAGTATATTACATGTCAGAGGTGACTATATAACATATAGGCCAAATTAGAGAAGACTAAATCTGTGTATCAAAACGGAGCTAGAAAGTTCAGTACTCTGTACCAGTGGCATAAGAGATAGTCTTGCCAACTATTTGGCAAATAATATATTCCATTATAACACCACTGATCTGACTGTGGGGTCCTAAGGGAAAATACACAATAGCCCATTTCTTGGATCAATAGCACAGAGCAGAATGACTGGCTTAAATAATTATTACTGCAATATACAGTTAATAATTATTTGCTGACAGTGAAATATTTATGTACCAGATACCATGCCACATTATTTCACAGAAGTATGTATGATAGTATAGATTTTTTTAAATTAAGGATTTCTTCGGAGAAAATAAGAAAACAAACTAAAAACTGATATAGCTAGCCTGCTCAAGATCAGATACTATTTTACAAAAATATGGTTTGAACTGAGACTTCTGGTTGTATAGAGTACATTTTCCTGTTTGTACATTTGAAATCATCGTTATTCTACACCCCCACCTGCATTGCGCATTATTCTCAATAGTCAAGACATAAAAACAATCTAAGAGCCAATCAACAAATGAATGGATAAGGGAACGGATTACTATTATTCAGCAAAAAAGCTAGGAAATCCTGCCACTTGCAACAATATGTGGCCTTGAGGGCATTATGCTAAGTGAAATAGGGCAAACAGAGAAAGAGATAACTATATGATCTCAGTTATATGTGGAATGTTTTAAAAAGTCGAACTCATGGAAACAGAATAGAATGGTGGTTGTCCAGGGCTAGGGGGTGTGGGAGATGGGGAGAGGTTGGTTACAGGTTACAATGTTTCACTTATAATACGAATAGATGTAGGGATCTAATATACAGTATGGTGACCAGAGCTAACAATGCTATATTTTATATTTGAAACTTGCTAAGAGAGTAAATCTTAAATGTCCTCACCACATACACCAACAAATTGTAGTTATGTGACATTACGGAGGTGTGAACTAACCTTACTGTGAAGACCATTTTGCAGTATATATATAAGTGCACCAAGTCATTACGTTGTACACACTAAGGTTCTGACTGCATGTGCAATTGGTATAATTATTTTTATTAAAATAGAAAATTATTTGACGTTAGTAAAAACAGCAATCAACCAACATCAAATATTTACGAAATGCCTGATTATTGTAGGAGTTTCACATAGAAAAAAAATGTGTTTTTTTTCTTTTTTATGAAAATAGAGAAATGATATTATTGATCATTTTAAAATGTCTGTGTGATTTTATCTAAGCACTGTATAATTAGGTGTGTGTTTTGTTTTGTTTTGTTTTTCTTTAATACTTGAAACTTTTGAAGTATGCAGTCTGCACTGGCAGTTAAAGTCTTGTATTTATTGAACAGTAGGAAAGGGTGACATAGACAGAGTTTCCTGCCAATATACTTTATCACTGATATTAAAAACAGAGTGTGCACAGATAGGAAAGAAGTCCAACATGGACCATCCCTTTCTGTTTGCCAAGTTCCTCATAAGCCACTAATCACTACCTGACAATGATTCAATAGAAAGTGAAGTCAGACCACCAAACTATTTCATATGTCATAGCCAATTGAGCAGCTGCCAAACGTTCAACACCAGATGTCTTCATTGACCTAGGCTGGACTGAAAGCAGAGAAGGAATAGCAATGACTATTTCATGTCCAAATTTTCCTAAACCCGTTTACACTCAAATACACATCTATTTATAAAAATCTGCTTGATTTTAGAAATAAAATAGTATAACATATTTGTATGTTATCCAAAAATTAATATATATATATATATATATATATATATATATATATATACACACACACACATACATGTGTGTGTTTGGAGTCCTTTAGAGTTAATCACACTCTCTATAAAATATAAAGAGGCAACCTAAAACATAAGGTGGCAATCACACCATACTTCATTAATTGTTTATTTTTGTTATTTTAACATACTGTAAAACTAGGAAACATTGCTCATGAATAGATGTATGTATATATGTATATGCACATATTTCATAACATACAAGGAAATTTCACGATCCATAGTATAATTTTGTAGTAGCTCTTTATAGATCGAACTTCTATTTCTAGATGACATATGGTATACCTAATTGCTATAACCAACTCTATACTATATTTCTGGAATTTATAGAAAAAACATGCACAAACAGCCACATCAAAAACGAGAAAAGAGTTTTGGGAGAATAAAACATCATGATCGCTCCATCAGCAAGTAAACAAGTTTGAGTCATACTTAAAATGGACATCACTGTTTCAGAGAAGAAACACTGACATAAACATGCTTAAGATGGTATAGTATAGAAGCAGGAGACAATCCACGGGGACTTTGGGGTGATTAACTGAGTGACAAAGGTAACATTAGCCAAAAGGTTTACACATTCACCCATGTAGTGTCAAAGAACGACCAGAAGGCGTGTTCATGCAGGATTGTGCCAAGAAAGGGAGGGCTACTGTCTGAGAGGACAGTGTCACAGGGGTTTGGCAATAGAGCAAAGGGAAGCATGATGTCAGGGATGTCATAGGCTGAGGTACCTCCGAATGGTAAGTGGATAGGATCTGTCATGAGCAGAATTATGAAATTGTCCCCCGAGATTCCTGTGTCCGTGGTATTCAAGGAAATATTAAAGGAATGTGCTGTGAATGGACTTGGTAGATGGAGTTAAGATTACTTACTAATCACCTAATATTACAGTAGCAAAATTATCCAGTGTTAGCTGGTGAGTCCAATGTGATCACATGGGCCATTAAAAGGGAAGAAAAAAGCAGCAGAGTCAGTCAGAGAGATGAAGAAGAGGCAGGAGAGATATAACAGAAGTAGAATCTTAGGTGTTCAACGTGTGAAAAGAGCTTGATCTACTGTGGATGGCACTGAGATGGAGAAAGGGTTCCACAAGCCAGGAAATGCAGGTGGCATCTAGAAGTAAGAATGATCTTTGGCCAAACAGCCAACAAAAAGTCAAGGACA